>NW_027043362.1:0-136029 GCF_036013475.1 Columba livia | reverse complement strand
TGGATTTCTTTGGGCTTTCTTTCCCCTTTCTTTGGGCTTTCTTTCCCCTTTCTTTGGGCTTTCCTTGGGCTTTCTTTGGGCTTTGTTTGGGCTTTCTTTCCCCTTTCTTTCCACTTTCTTTGGGCTTTCTTTCCCCTTTCTTTGGGCTTTCTTTCCCCTTTCTTTGGGCTTTCTTTGGGCTTTCTTTCCACTTTCCTTGGGGTTTTTTTCCCATTTCTTTGGGCTTTCTTTGGGCTTTCTTTCCCCTTTATTTGGGCTTTCTTTTCCCTTTCTTTGGGCTTTCTTCGGGCTTACTTTACCCCTTTTTTGGGCTTTCTTTGGGCTTTCTTTTGGCTTTCTTTCCCCTTTCTTTGGGCCCAACGAAAGCCCAAAGAAAGGGGAAGAAAGCCCAAAGAAAGGGGAAAGAAAGCCCAAAGAAAGGGGAATGAAAGCCCAAAGAAAGGGGAAAGAAAGCCCAAAGAAAGCCCAAAGAAAGGGAATGAAAGCCCAAAGAAAGCCCAAAGAAAACCGAAAGAAAGGGGAAAGAAAGCCCAAAGAAAAGAGAAAGAAAGCCCAAAGAAAGCCCAAAGAAAGGGGAAAGAAAGCCCAAAGAAAGCCCAAAGAAAGGGGAAAAAAAGCCCAAACAAAGGGGAAAGAAAGCCCAAAGAAAGCCCAAAGAAAAGGGAATGAAAGCCCAAAGAAAGGGGAAAGAAAGCCCAAAGAAAGCCCAAAGAAAGGGGAATGAAATCCCAAAGAAAGCCCAAAGAAAGCCCAAAGAAAGGGGAAAGAAAGCCCAAAGAAAGCCCAAAGAAAGGGGAAAGAAAGCCCAAAGAAAGCCCAAAGAAAGGGGAAAGAAAGCCCAAAGAAAGGGGAAAGAAAGCCGAAAGAAAGTGGAAAGAAAGCCCAAAGAAAGCTCAAGAAAAGGTGAAAGAAAGCCCAAAGTAAGGGGAAAGACATCCAAAGAAAGGGGAAAGAAACCCAAAGAAAGCCCAAAGAAAGCCCAAAGAAAGGGGAAAGAAAGCCCAAAGAAAGCCCAAAGAAAGGGGAAAGAAAGCCCAAAGAAAGCCAAAGAAAGCCCAAAGAAAGCCCAAAGAAAGCCCAAAGAAAGCCCAAAGAAAGCCCAAAGACAGGGGAAACAAAGCCCAAAGAAAGGGTAAAGAAAGCCCAAAGAAAGCCCAAAGAAAGGGGAAAGAAACCCAAAGAAAGGGGAAAGAAAGCCCAGAGAAAGCCCAATGAAAGGGGAAGGAAAGCCCAAAGAAAGCCCAAAGAAAGGGGAAAGAAAGCCCAAAGAAAGCCCAAGGAAAGGGGAAAGAAAGCCCAAGGAAAGCCCAAAGAAAGAGGAATGAAAGCCCAAAGAAAGCCCAAAGAAAGGGGAAAGAAAGCCCAAAGAACGCCCAAAGAAAGGGGAAAGAAAGCCCAAAAAAAGCCCAAAGAAAGCCCAAAGAAAGCCGAAAGACAGCCCAAAGAAAGGGGAAAGAAAGCCCAAAGAAAGCCCAAAGAAAGCCCAAAGAAAGCCAAAAAAAGGGGAACTAAAGCCCAAAGACAGGGGAAAGAAAGCCCAGACAAAGCCCAAAGAAAGGGGAAAAAAAGCTCAAAGAAAGCCCAAAGAAAGGGAATGAAAGCCCAAAGAAAGGGGAAAGAAAGCCGAAAGAAATCGGAAAGAAAGCCCAAAGAAAGGGGAAAGAAAGCCAAAGAAATGGGAAAGAAAGCCCAAAGAAAGCCCAAAGAAAGGGGAAAGAAAGGGGAAAGAAAGCCCAGAGAAAGCCCAAAGAAACGGGAAAGAAAGCCCAAAGAAAGGCGAAAGAAATCCCAAAGAAAGCCCAAAGAAAGGGGAAAGAAAGCACAAAGAAAGGGGAAAGAAAGCCCAAAGAAAGGGGAAAGAAAGCCCAAAGAAAGCCCAAAGAAAGGGGAAAGAAAGGGGAAAGAACGCCCAAAGAAAGCCCAAGGAAAGCCCAAAGAAAGGGGAAAGAAAGCCCAAAGAAAGCCCAAAGTAAGCCCAAAGAAGGAAGAAAGAAGTAAGAAAAAAGTAAAAAGAAGTAAGAAAGAAGTAAGAAAAAATTAAGAAAGAAGTAAGAAAGAAAAAAGAAAGAAAGAAGAGAGAAAGAAGAAAGAAAGGAGAAAGAAAGAAGAAAGAAGAAAAAAGAAGAAAGAAAGAAGAAAGAAAGAAGAAAGAAAGAAGAAAGAAAGAAGAAAGGAAGAAGAAAGGAAGAAGAAAGAAAGAAAGAAGAAAGAATGAAGAAAGAAAGAAGGAAGAAAGGAGAAAGAAAGAAGAAAGAAAGAAGAAATAAAGAAGAAAGAAAGAAGAAAGAAAGAAGAAAGAAAGAAAGAAAGAAAGAAAGAAGAAGAAAGAAGAAGAAAGAAGAAGAAAGAAGAAAGGAAGAAGAAAGGAAGAAGAAAGAAAGAAGAAAGGAAGAATAAAGAAAAAGAAAGTAAGAAGAAAGAAAGAAGAAAGAAGAAAGAAGGAAGAAAGAAAAAAGAAAGAAGGAAAGAGAAAGAAAGAAGAAAGAAAGAAAGAAGAAAGAAAGAAAGAAGAAAGAAAGAATCAAGAAAGAAAGAAGTATGAGAAAGAAAGAAAGAAAGAAAGAAAGAAGAAAGAAAGAAGAAAGAAAGAAGAAAGAAAGAAGAAAGAAAGAAGAAAGAAAGAAGAAAGAAAGAAGAAAGAATGAAGAAAGGAAGAATGAAGAAAGAAAGAAAGAAGAAAGAAAGAAGCAAGAAAGTAAGAAAGAAGAAAGAAAGAAGAAAGAAAGAAGAAAGAAAGAAAGAAGAAAGAAAGAAGAAAGAAAAGAGAAAGAAAGAAGAAAGAAGAAAAAAAGAAGGAAGAAAGAAGAAAGAAAGAAGAAAGGAAGAAGAAAGGAAGAAGAAAGGAAGAAAGAAGAAATAAAGAACGAAGAAAGGAAGAAGAAAGAAAGAAGAAAGAAAGAAGAAAGAGAGAATGCTGAAAGAAAGAAAGAAAGAAAGAAGAAAGAAAGAAGTAAGAAAGAAGTTAAGAAAGAAGTAAGGAAGAAAGAAGAAATAAAGAAGAAAGAAAGAAGAAAGAAAGAAGAATGAAAGAAGAAAGAAGGAAAGAAGAAAGAAAGAAAGAAGAAAGTAAGAAGAAAGAAAGAAGCAAGAAAGAAAGAAAGAAGAAAGAAAGAAAAAAGAAAGAAAGAAGAAAGAAATGAGAAATGAGAAAGAAATAAGAAAGAAGAAAAAAAGAAGAAAGAAAGAGGAAAGAAAGAAAGAAGAAAGGAAGAATGAAGAAAGAAAGAAAGAAGAAAGAAAAAGGAAAGAAACAAAGAAGAAAGAAAGAAAGAAAAAAGAAAGAAAGAAAGAAGAAAGGAAGAATGAAGAAAGAAAGAAAGAAGAAAGAAAGAGGAAAGAAACAAAGAAGAAAGAAAGAAAGAAGAGAGAAAGAAGAAAGAAAGAAAGAAGAAAGAATGAAGAAATAAAGAAGAAAGAAAGAAGAAAGAAAGAAAGAAAGAAAGAAGAAAGAAAGAAAGAAGAAAGGAAGAATGAAGAAAGAAAGAAAGAAGAAAAAAAGAGGAAAGGAACAAAGAAGAAAGAAAGAAGAACCAAAGAAGAAAGAAAGAAGAAAGAAAGAAGAAAGAAAGAAGAAAGAAAGAAGAAAGAAAGAAAGAAGAAAGAAAGAAAGAAGAAAGGAAGAATGAAGAAAGAAAGAAAGAAGAAAGAAAGAGGAAAGAAACAAAGAAGAAAGAAGAAAGAAAGAAGAAAGGAAGAAGAAAGGAAGAAGAAAGGAAGAAAGAACGAAGAAAGAAAGAAGAAAGAGAGAAGAAAGAAGTAAGAAAGATGTAAGAAAGAATGAAGAAAGAAAGAAGAATGAAAGAAGAATAAAGAAGATAGAAAGAAAGAAGAAAGAAGGAGAGAATGAAAGAAGAAAGGAAGAATGAAGAAAGAAAGAAAGAAGAAATAAAGAGAAAAGAAACGAAGAAGAAAGAAAGAAAGAAAAAAGAAAGAAAGAAGAAAGTAAGAAGAAAGAAGAAAGAAAGAAGCAAGAAAGAAAGAAGAAAGAAGAAAGAAAGAAGAAAGAAAGAAAGAAGAAAGAAAGAAGAAAGAAAGGAGAAATAAAGAAGCAAGAAAGAAGAAGGAAAGAAAGGAGAAAGAAGAAAGAAAGAAGAAAGGAAGAAGAAAGAAAGAAGAAAGAAAGAAGAAAGAAAGAAGAAAGAAAGAAAGAAAGAAAGAAGACTGAAAGAAAGAAGAAAGGAAGAATGAAGAACGAAAGAAAGAAGAAAGAAAGAGGAAAGAAACAAAGAAGAAAGAAAGAAGAAAGAAGAAAGAAAGAAGAAAGAAGAAAGAAAGAAGAAAGAAAGAAGAAAGAAAGAAGAAAGAAGAAATAAAGAAAGAAGAAAGGAAGAATGAAGAAAGAAAGAAAGAAGAGAGAAAGAAGAAAGAAAGAAGAAGAAAGAAAGAAGAAGAAAGAAAGAAAGAAGAAAGAAGAAAGAAGAAAGAAGAAAGAAGGAAAGAAGAAGATAGAAGAATGAAAGAAGAAAGAAAGAAGAAAGAAAGAAGAGAATAAGGAGAAAGATAGAAGAAAGAAGAAAGAAAGAAGAAAGAAATAAGAAAGAAGAAGAAAGAAAGAAGAAAGGAAGAAGAAAGGAAGAATAAAGGAAGAATAAAGAAAGAAGAAAGAAAGAAAGAAGAAAGAAAGAAGAAAGAAAGAAGAAAGAAAGAAGAAAGAAAGAAGAAAGAAGAAAGAAAGAAGAAAGAAATAAAGAAGAAAGAAAGAAGAAAGAAAGAAGAAAGGAAGAAGAAAAGAAGAAGAAAGAAAGAAAGAAGAAAGAAAGAAGAAGGAAGAAGAAAGAAAGAAGAAAGAAGAAGAAAGAAAGTAGTAAGAAAGAAGTAAGAAAGAAAGAAGAAAGGAAGTAGAAAGGAAGAAGAAAGAAGAAAGAAGTAAGAAAGAATGAAGAAAGAAAGAATAAAGAAAGAAGAAAGAAAGAAAGTAGTAAGAAAGAAGTAAGAAAGAAAGAAGAAAGGAAGTAGAAAGGAAGAAGAAAGGAAGAAAGTAGAAAGAAAAAAGAAAGAAAGAAGAAAGAAATAAAGAAGGAAGAAAGAAGTAAGAAAAAAGTAAGAAAGAAGTAAAAAGAAAGAAGAATAAAGAAAGAAGAAAGAAGAAAGAAAGAAGAAACAAAGAAGAAAGAAAGTATAAAGAAAGAAAGAAAGAAGAAAGAAAGCAAGAAAGAAGAAAGAAAGAAGAAAGAAAGAAGAAAGAAATATGAAAGAAGTAAGAAAGAAAGAAGTAAGAAAGAAAGAATAAAGAAAGAAAGAAAGAAAGAAGAAAGGAAGAATGAAGAAAGAAAGAAGAAAGAAAGAAGCAAGAAGAGAAAGAAAGAAGAAAGAAAGAAGAAAGAAAGAAGAAAGAAAGAAGAAAGAAAGAAAGAAGAAAGAAAGAAGAGAGAAAGATAGAAGAAATAAAGAAGAAAGAAAGAAGGAAGAAAGAAAGAAGAAAGAAAGAAGTAAGAAAGAAGAAAGGAGAAGAAAGGAAGAAGAAAGAAAGAAAGAAGAAAGAAAGAATAAAGAAAGAAAGAGAAAGAAAGAAAAAAGAAAGAAGAAACAAATAAGAAAGAAAGAAGAAATAAAGAAGAAAGAAAGGAGAAAGAAAGAAGAAAGAAGAAAGAAATATGAAAGAAGTAAGAAAGAGAGAAGTAGAAAGAAGAAGAAAGAAAGAAAGCAGAAAGAAAGAGGAAAGAAAGAAGAAAGAAGAAAGAAAGGAGAAAGAAAGAAGAAAGTAGAAAAAGAGAAGAAAGAAAGAAGAAAGAAAGAAAGAAGAAAGAAAGAAGAAAGAAAGAAAGAAGAAAGAAAGAAAGAAGAAAGAAAGAAAGAAGAAAGGAGAAGAAAGAGAAGAAAGGAAGAATAAAGAAAGAAGAAAGGAAGAAGAAAGAAAGAAGAAAGAAAGAAGAAAGAAGAAAGACAGAGGAAAGAAAAAAGAAAGAAGGAAAGAAGAAAGAAAGCAGAAAGAAAGAAGAAAGAAAGAAGAAAGAAAGAAGAAAGAATGAGAAAGAAAGAAGAAAGAAAGAAAGAAAGAACAAAGAAAGAAGAAAGAAGAGAAAGAAAGAAGAAAGAAAGAAGAAAGAAAGAAGAAATAAAGAGAAAGAAATGAGAAAGAAAGAAAGAAGAAAGAAAGAAGAAAGAAAGGATGAAGAAAGAAAGAAGAAAGAAAGAAGAAAGAAAGAGAAAGAAGAAAGACAGAGGAAAGAAAAAAGAAAGAAGAAAGAAAGAAAGAAGAAAGAAAGAGAAAGAAAGAAGAAAGAAAGAAGAAAGAAAGAAATAAAGAGAAAGAAAGAAGAAAGAACGAACGAAGAAAGAACGAACGAAGAAAGAAAGAAGAAAGAAAGAAGAAAGAAAGAAGAAAGAAAGGAGAAAGAAAGAAGAAAGAAGAAAGAAATACGAAAGAAGTAAGAAAGACAGAAGTAAGAAAGAAAGAAGAAAGAAAGATAGCAGTAAGAAAGAGGAAAGAAAGAAGAAAGAAGAAAGAAAGGAGAAAGAAAGAAGAAAGAAGAAAAAAAGAAGAAAGAAAGAAGAAAGAAAGAAGAAAGAAATAAGAAAGGAAGAAGAAGGAAGAAGAAATGAAGAATAAATAAAGAAGAAATGAAGAATAAAGAAAGAAGAAAGAAAGAAGAAAGAAAGAAGAAAGAAAGAGAAAAGAAGAAGAAAGGAAGAAGAAAGGAAGAATAAAGAAAGAAGAAAGAAAGAGGAAAGAAAGAAGAAAGAAAGAAAGAAGAAAGAATGAAGAAAGAAAGAAGAAATAAAGAAGAAAGAAAGAAGAACGAAAGAAGAAAGAAGAAAGAAAGAAAGAAAGAAGAAAGAAAGAAGAAAGAAAGGAACAAGAAAGAAAGAAGAAAGAAAGAAGAAAGGAAGAAGAAAGGAAGAAGAAAGGAAGAATAAAGAAAGAAGAAAGGAAGAAGAAAGAAAGAAGAAAGAAAGAAGAAAGAAAGAAGAAAGAAGAAAGACAGAGGAAAGAAAGTAAGTAAGAAGAAAGGAAGAATGAAGAAAGAAAGAAAGAAGGAATAAAGAGAAAAGAAACAAAGAAGAAAGAAAGAAAGAAAGAAAGAAGAAAGAAAGAGAGAAAGAAAGAAAGAAAGAAGAATAAAAGAAGAAGGAAAGAAGAAAGAAGAAAGAAAGAAGCAAGAAAGAAAGAAGAAAGAAAGAAGAGAGAAAGGAGAAAGATAGAAGAAAGATAGAAGAAAGAAAGAAGAAAGAAAGAGGAAAGAAAGAAGAAAGGAAGAAGAAAGAAGAAGAACGAAAGAAGAAAGAAAGAGGAAAGAATGAAGAAAGAAGAAAGGAAGAAGAAAGAAAGAAGAAAGAAAGAAGAAAGAAAGTAGTAAGAAAGAAGTAAGAAAGAATGAAGAAAGGAAGTAGAAAGGAAGAAGAAAGGAAGAAAGAAAAAGAAAGAAGAAGAAAGAAGAAAGAAAGAGGAAAGAAAGAAGTAAGAAAGAAAGAAAGAAGAAAGAAGAAAGAAAGAAGTAAGAAAGAAGTAAGAAAGAATAGGAAAAGAAAGAATAAAGAAAAAAGGAAGAAAGAAAAAGAAATAAAGAAGGAAGAAAGAAGTAAGAAAAAAGTAAGAAAGAAGTAAGAAAGAAAGAAGAATAAAGAAATAAGAAAGAAACAAGAAAGAAAGAAGAAATAAAGACGAAAGAAAAAAGAAAGAAAGAAGGAAGAAAGAAAGAAATAAGAAAGAAAGAAAGAAAGAAGAAAGGAAGAATGAAGAAAGAAAGAAAGAAGAAATAAAGAGAAAAGAAACAAAGAAGAAAGAAAGAAAGAAAGAAGAAAGAAAGAAGAAAGAAAGAAGCAAGAAAGAAGAAGGAAAGAAAGAAGAAAGAAGCAAGAAAGAAGAAAGAAAGAAAGAAGAAAGAAAAAAGAGAGAAAGGAGAAAGATAGAAGAAAGATAGAAGAAAGAAAGAAGAAAGAAAGAGGAAAGAAAGAAGAAAGGAAGAAGAAAGGAAGAAGAAAGAAAGAAAGAAGAAAGAAAGAGGAAAGAAAGAAGAAAGAAGTAAGGAAGAAGAAAGAAAGAAGAAACAAAGAAGAAAGAAAGAAGTAAGAAAGATGTAAGAAAGAATGAAGAAATAAAGAAGAAAGAAAGTAGTAAGAAAGAAGTAAGAAAGAATGAAGAAAGGAAGAAGAAAGGAAGAAAGAAGAAAGAAAGAACGAAGAAAGAAAGAAGAAAGAAAGAAGAAATAAAGAGGAAAGAAAGAAGTAAGAAAGAAAGAAAGAAGAAAGAAGAATGAAAGAAGTAACAAAGAAGGAAGAAAGAAAGAATGAAGAAAGAATAAAGAAAGAAGAAAGAAAGAAGAAAGAAATAAAGAAGGAAGAAAGAAGTAAGAAAAAAGTAAGAAAGAAGTAAGAAAGAAAGTAGAATGAAGACAGAAGAAAGAAAGACGAATGAAACAAAGAAGAAACAAAGAAAGAAAGAAGAAAGAAATAAGAAAGAAAGGAGAAAGAACGAAAGAAGAAAGAAAGAAGAAAGAAAGAAGAAAGAAAGAAGAAAGAAAGAAAAAATAAAGAAGAAAGAAAGAAAAAAGAAAGAAGAAAGAAGAAAGAAATATGAAAGATGTAAAAAAGAAAGAAGTAAGAAAGAAAGAAGAAAGGAAGAAATAAAGAAGAAAGAAAGAATGAAGAAAGGAAGAATGAAGAAAGAAAGAAACAAGAAAGAAAGAGGAAAGAAACAAAGAAGAAAGAAAGAAAGAAAGAAGAAAGAAAGAAGAAAGAAAGAAGAAAGAAAGAAGAAAGAAAGAAAGAAGAGAGAAAGAAGAAAGAAAGAAGAAAGGAAGAAGAAAGGAAGAAGAAAGGAAGAAGAAAGAAAGAAAGAAAGAAGAAAGAAAGAAGAAAGATAGAAGAAAGAAAAAAGAAAGAAGGAAAGAAGAAAGAAAGATGAAAGAAAGAAGAAAGAAAGAGGAAAGAAAGAAGAAAGAAAGAAAGAAGAAAGAAAGAAGAAAGAAAGAAAGAAGAAAGATAGAAGAAAGAAAAAAGAAGGAAGGAAAGATGAAAGAAAGATGAAAGAAAGAAGAAAGAAACAAGAAAGAAAGAAAGAAGAAAGAAAGAAGAAAGAAAGAAGAAAGAAAGAAGAAAGGAAGAAGAAAGAAAGAAGAAAGTAAGAAGAAAGAAAGAAGAAAGATAGAATAAAGAATAAAGAAAGAAGGAAAGAAGAAAGAAAGAAGAAAGAAAGAAGAAGAAAGAAAGAAGAAGAAAGAAAGAAAGAAGAAAGAAGAAAGAAGAAAGAAAGAAAGAAGAAAGATAGAAGAATGAAAGAAGAAAGAAAGAAGAAAGAAAGAAGAGAATAAGGAGAAAGATAGAAGAAAGAACAAAGAAAGAAGAAAGAAATAAGAAAGAAAGAAGAAAGAAAGAAGAAAGGAAGAAGAAAGGAAGAAGAAAGGAAGAATAAAGAAAGAAGAAAGAAAGAAAGAAGAAAGAAAGAAGAAAGAAAGAAGAAAGAAAGAAGAAAGAAAGAAGAAAGAAGAAAGAAAGAAGAAAGAAATAAAGAAGAAAGAAAGAAGAAAGAAAGAAGAAAGGAAGAAGAAAAGAAGAAGAAAGAAAGAAAGAAGAAAGAAAGAAGAAAGAAGAAGGGAAGAAGAAAGAAAGAAGAAAGAAAGAAGAAAGAAAGTAGTAAGAAAGAAGTAAGAAAGAAAGAAGAAAGGAAGTAGAAAGGAAGAAGAAAGGAAGAAAGAAGTAAGAAAGAATGAAGAAAGAAAGAATAAAGAAAGAAGAAAGAAAGAAAGTAGTAAGAAAGAAGTAAGAAAGAAAGAAGAAAGGAAGTAGAAAGGAAGAAGAAAGGAAGAAAGTAGAAAGAAAAAGAAAGAAAGAAGAAAGAAATAAAGAAGGAAGAAAGAAGTAAGAAAAAAGTAAGAAAGAAGTAAAAAAGAAAGAAGAATAAAGAAAGAAGAAACAAAGAAGAAAGAAAGTATAAAGAAAGAAAGAATGAAGAAAGAAAGAAGAAAGAAAGAAGAGAGAAAGAAGAGAGAAGGAAGAAAGAAAGAAGAAAGAAAGAAGAAAGAAAGCAAGAAAGAAGAAAGAAAGAAGAAAGAAAGAAGAAAGAAAGAAGTAAGAAAGAAGTAAGAAAGAAGAAATAAAGAAGAAAGAAAGAAGAAAGAAGAAAGAAGAAAGAAGAAAGAAATATGAAAGAAGTAAGAAAGAAAGAAGTAAGAAAGAAAGAATAAAGAAAGAAAGAAAGAAGAAAGAAAGAAAGAAGAAAGGAAGAATGAAGAAAGAAAGAAGAAAGAAAGAAGCAAGAAAGAAGAAAGAAAGAAGAAAGAAAGAAGAAAGAAAGAAGAAAGAAAGAAGAAAGAAAGAAAGAAGAAAGAAAGAAGAGAGAAAGATAGAAGAAATAAAGAAGAAAGAAAGAAGGAAGAAAGAAAGAAGAAAGAAAGAAGTAAGAAAGAAGAAAGGAAGAAGAAAGGAAGAAGAAAGAAAGAAAGAAGAAAGAAAGGAGAAAGAAAGAAGAAAGTAGAAAAAAAGAAGAAAGAAAGAAGAAAGAAAGAAAGAAGAAAGAAAGAAGAAAGAAAGAAAGAAGAAAGAAGAAAGAAAGAAAGAAGAAAGAAAGAAGAAAGGAAGAAGAAAGGAAGAAGAAAGGAAGAATAAAGAAAGAAGAAAGGAAGAAGAAAGAAAGAAGAAAGAAAGAAGAAAGAAAGAAGAAAGAAGAAAGACAGAGGAAAGAAAAAAGAAAGAAAGAAAGAAGAAAGAAAGAAGAAAGAAAGAAGAAAGAAAGAAGAAAGAAAGAAGAAAGAATGAAGAAAGAAAGAAGAAAGAAAGAAAGAAAGAACAAAGAAAGAAGAAAGAAAGAAGAAAGAAAGAAGAAAGAAAGAAGAAATAAAGAAGAAAGAAAGGAGAAAGAAAGAAAGAAGAAAGAAAGAAGAAAGAAAGGATGAAGAAAGAAAGAAGAAAGAAAGAAGAAAGAAAGAAGAAAGAAGAAAGACAGAGGAAAGAAAAAAGAAAGAAGAAAGAAAGAAAGAAGAAAGAAAGAAGAAAGAAAGAAGAAAGAAAGAAGAAAGAACGAACGAAGAAAGAAAGAAGAAAGAAAGAAGAAAGAAAGAAGAAAGAAAGGAGAAAGAAAGAAGAAAGAAGAAAGAAATACGAAAGAAGTAAGAAAGACAGAAGTAAGAAAGAAAGAAGAAAGAAAGATAGCAGTAAGAAAGAGGAAAGAAAGAAGAAAGAAGAAAGAAAGGAGAAAGAAAGAAGAAAGAAGAAAAAAAGAAGAAAGAAAGAAGAAAGAAAGAAGAAAGAAATAAGAAAGTAAGAAGAAAGGAAGAAGAAATGAAGAATAAAGAAAGAAGAAATGAAGAATAAAGAAAGAAGAAAGAAAGAAGAAAGAAAGAAGAAAGAAAGAAGAAAAGAAGAAGAAAGGAAGAAGAAAGGAAGAATAAAGAAAGAAAAAAGAAAGAGGAAAGAAAGAAGAAAGAAAGAAAGAAGAAAGAATGAAGAAAGAAAGAAGAAATAAAGAAGAAAGAAAGAAGAACGAAAGAAGAAAGAAGGAAGAAAGAAAGAAAGAAGAAAGAAAGAAGAAAGGAAGAAGAAAGAAAGAAGAAAGAAGAAAGAAAGATGAAACAAAGAAGAAAGAAAGAAAGAAGAAAGAAAGAAGTAAGAAAGAAGTAAGAAAGAAGAAAGGAAGAAGAAAGGAAGAAGAAAGAAAGAAAGAAGAAAGAAAGAAGAAAGAAAGAAAGAAGAAAGAAAGAAGAAATAAAGAAGAAAGAAAGGAGAAAGAAAGAAGAAAGAAGATAGAAATATGAAAGAAGTAAGAAAGAGAGGAGTAGGAAAGAAAGAAGAAAGAAACAAAGCAGAAAGAAAGAGGAAAGAAAGAAGAAAGAAGAAAGAAAGGAGAAAGAAAGAAGAAAGTAGAAAAAAAGAAGAAAGAAAAAAGAAAGAAAGAAAGAAGAAAGAAAGAAGAAAGAAAGAAAGGAGAAAGAAAGAAGAAAGAAAGAAGAAAGTAAGAAGAAAGGAAGAAGAAAGGAAGAATAAAGAAAGAAGAAAGGAAGAAGAAAGAAAGAAGAAAGAAAGAAGAAAGAAAGAAGAAAGAAGAAAGATAGAGGAAAGAAAAAAGAAAGAAGGAGAGAAGAAAGAAAGAAGAAAGAAAGAAGAAATAAAGAAGAAAGAAAGAAGAAAGAAAGAAAGAAAGAAAGAAAGAAGAAAGAAAGAAGAAAGAAAGAAGAAAGAACGAAAGAAGAAAGAAAGAAGAAAGAAAGAAGAAACAAAGAAGAAAGAAAGAAGAAATAAAGAAGAAAGAAAGGAGAAAGAAAGAAGAAAGAAGAAAGAAATATGAAAGAAGTAAGAAAGACAGAAGTAAGAAAGAAAGAAGAAAGAAAGAAAGCAGAAAGAAAGAGGAAAGAAAGAAGAAAGAAGAAAGAAAGGAGAAAGAAAGAAGAAAGTAGAAAAAAAGAAGAAAGAAAGAAGAAAGAAAGAAGAAAGAAATAAGAAAGGAAGAAGAAAGGAAGAAGAAATGAAGAATAAAGAAAGAAGAAATGAAGAATAAAGAAAGAAGAAATAAAGAAGAAAGAAAGAAGAAAGAAAGAAGAAAGAAGAAAGAAATATGAAAGAGGTAAGAAAGAAAGAAGTAAGAAAGAAAGAAGAAAGAAAGAAAGAAAGAAGAATGAAAGAAAGAAAGAAGAAAGAAAGAAAGAAGAAAGGAAGAATGAAGAAAGAAAGAAAGAAGAAAGAAAGAAACAAGAAAGAAGAAAGAAAGAAAGAAGAAATAAAGAAGAAAGAAAGAAGAAAGAAAGAAGAAAGAAAGAAGAAAGAAAGAAAGAAAGGAAGAAGAAAGAAAGAAGAAAGAAAGAAGAAAGGAAGAAGAAAGGAAGAAGAAAGGAAGAATAAAGAAAGAAGAAAGGAAGAAGAAAGAAAGAAGAAAGAAGAAAGAAAGAAGAAATAAGAAAGAAGAAAGAAAGAAGAAAGAAAGAAGAAAGAAAGAAAGAAAGAACAAAGAAAGAAGAAAGAAAGAAGAAAGAACGAACGAAGAAAGAAAGAAGAAAGAAAGAAGAAAGAAAGAAGAAAGAAAGAAGAAAGAAAGAAGAAATAAAAAAGAAAGAAAGAAGAAACAAAGAAGAAAGAAAGAAGAAAGAAAGAAGAAAAGAAGAAGAAAGGAAGAAGAAAGGAAGAATAAAGAAAGAAGAAAGAAAGAAGAAAGAAAGAAGAAAGAAAGAAAGAAGAAAGAATGAAGAAAGAAAGAAGAAATAAAGAAGAAAGAAAGAAGAACGAAAGAAGAAAGAAAGAAGAAAGAAAGAAGAAAGAAAGAAAAAAGAAAGAAAGAAGAAAGAAAGAAAGAAGAAAGAAAGAAAGAAGAAAGAAAGAAGAGAGAAAGGAGAAAGATAGAAGAAAGAAAGAAGAAAGAAAGAAAGAAGAAACTAAGATAGAAGAAAGAAAAAAGAAAGAAGGAAAGAAGAAAGAAAGGAGAAAGAAAGAAGAAAGAAAGAAGAAAGAAGAAAGAAAGAAAGAAGAAAGAAAGAAGAAAGAAAGAAGAAAGATAGAAGAAAGAAAAAAGAAAGAAGGAAAGAAGAAAGAAAGAAGAAAGAAAGAAGAAAGAAAGAAGAAAGAAAGAAGAAAGAAAAAAGAAAGAAAGAAAGAAAGAATAAAGAAAGAAAGTAAGAAGAAAGGAAGAATGAAGAAAGAAAGAAAGAAGGAATAAAGAGAAAAGAAACAAAGAAGAAAGAAAGAAAGAAAGAAAGAAAGAAAGAAAGAAAGCAAGAAAGAGAGAAAGAAAGAAAGAAAGAAGAAAGAAAGAAGAAGGAAAGAAGAAAGAAGAAAGAAAGAAGCAAGAAAGAAAGAAGAAAGAAAGAAGAGAGAAAGGGGAAAGATAGTAGAAAGATAGAAGAAAGAAAGAAGAAAGAAAGAGGAAAGAAAGTAGAAAGGAAGAAGAAAGAAAGAAGAAAGAAAGAAGAAAGAATGTAGTAAGAAAGAAGTAAGAAAGAATGAAGAAAGGAAGTAGAAAGGAAGAAGAAAGGAAGAAAGAATAAAGAAAGAACGAAGTAAGAAAGAAGAAAGAAAGAAGAAAGAAAGAGGAAAGAAAGAAGTAAGAAAGAATAAGGAAAGAAAGAATAAAGAAAAAAGGAAGAAAGAAGAAAGAAATAAAGAAGGAAGAAAGAAGTAAGAAAAAAGTAAGAAAGAAGTAAGAAAGAAAGAAGAATAAAGAAATAAGAAAGAAACAAGAATGAAAGAAGAAATAAAGACAAAAGAAAGAAGAAAGAAAGAAGGAAGAAAGAAAGAAATAAGAAAGAAAGAAAGAAAGAAGAAAGGAAGAATGAAGAAAGAAAGAAAGAAGAAATAAAGAGAAAAGAAACAAAGAAGAAAGAAAGAAAGAAAGAAGAAAGAAAGAAGAAAGAAAGAAGAAAGAAGAAAGAAGAAAGAAAGAAGCAAGAAAGAAGAAGGAAAGAAAGAAGAAAGAAGCAAGAAAGAAGAAAGAAAGAAGAGAGAAAGGAGAAAGATAGAAGAAAGATAGAAGAAAGAAAGAAGAAATAAAGAGGAAAGAAAGAAGAAAGGAAGAAGAAAGGAAGAAGAAAGAAAGAAAGAAGAAAGAAAGAGGAAAGAAAGAAGAAAGAAGTAAGGAAGAAGAAAGAAAGAAGAAAGAAAGAAGAAAGAAAGAAGAAAGAAAGTAGTAAGAAAGAAGTAAGAAAGAAAGAAGAAAGGAAGTAGAAAGGAAGAAGAAAGAAAGAAAGAAGAAAGAAAGAACGAAGAAAGAAGAAAGAAAGTAGAAAGAAAGATGTTAGAAAGAAAGAAGAAAGAAAGAAAGAAGAAAGAAAGAAGTAAGAAAGAAAGAAGAAAGAAAGAAGAAAGAAAGAGGAAAGAAAGAAGAAAGAAAGAAAGAAAGAAAGAAAGAAGAAAGAAGAATGAAAGAAGTAAGAAAGAATGAATTAAGAAAGAATAAAGAAAGAAGAAAGAAAGAAGAAAGAAATGAAGAAGGAAGAAAGAAGTAAGAAAAAAGTAAGAAAGAAGTAAGAAAGAAAGAAAAATAAAGAAAGAAGAAAGACGAATGAAACAAAGAAGAAACAAAGAAAGAAAGAAGAAAGAAATAAGAAAGAAAGGAGAAAGAACGAAAGAAGAAAGAAAGAAGAAAGAAAGAAGAAAGAGAGAAAAAATAAAGAAGAAAGAAAGAAAAAAGAAAGAAGAAAGAAGAAAGAAATATGAAAGAAGTAAGAAAGAAAGAGGTAAGAAAGAAAGAAGAAAGGAAGAAAGAAAGAAGAAAGAAAGAATGAAGAAAGGAAGTATGAAGAAAGAAAGAAAGAAGAAAGAAAGAGGAAAGAAACAAAGAAGAAAGAAAGAAAGAAAGAAGAAAGAAAGAAGAAAGAAAGAAGAAAGAAAGAAGCAAGTAAGAAGAAAGAAAGAAAGAGGAAAGAAAGAAGAAAGAAAGAAGAAAGAATGAATTAAGAAAGAAAGAAGAGAGAAAGAAGAAAGAAAGAAGAAAGAAAGAAAGAAGAGAGAAAGAAGAAAGAAAGAAGAAAGGAAGAAGAAAGGAAGAAGAAAGGAAGAAGAAAGAAAGAAAAAAGAAAGAAGAAAGAAGAAAGATAGAAGAAAGAAAAAACAAAGAAGGAAAGAAGAAAGAAAGATGAAAGAAAGAAGAAAGAAAGAGGAAAGAAAGAAGAAAGAAAGAAAGAAAGAAGAAAGAAAGAAGAAAGAAAGAAAGAAGAAAGATAGAAGAAAGAAAAAAGAAAGAAGGAAAGATGAAAGAAAGATGAAAGAAAGAAGAAAGAAAGAAAGAAGAAAGAAAGAAGAAAGGAAGAAGAAAGAAAGAAGAAAGTGAGAAGAAAGAAAGAAGAAAGATAGAATAAAGAAAAAAGAAAGAAGGAAAGAAGAAAGAAAGAAGAAAGAAAGAAGAAAGAAAGAAGAAAGAAAGAAGAAAGAAAGAAGAAAGAAAGAAGAAAGGAAGAAGAAAGAAAGAAGAAAGAAGAAAGAAAGAAGAACAAAGAAGAAAGAAAGAAAGAAGAAAGAAAAAGTAAGAAAGAAGTAAGAAAGAAGAAAGGAAGAAGAAAGGAAGAAGAAAGAAAGAAAGAAGAAAGAAAGAAGAAAGAAAGAAAGAAGAAACAAAGAAGAAAGAAAGAAGAAGGGAAGAAGAAAGGAAGAAGAAAGGAAGAATAAAGAAAGAAGAAAGGAAGAAGAAAGAAAGAAGAAAGAAAGAAGAAAGAACGAAGAAAGATAGAGGAAAGAAAAAAGAAAGAAGGAAAGAAGAAAGAAAGAAGAAAGAAAGAACAAAGAAAGAAGAAAGAAAGAAGAAAGAACGAAAGAAGAAAAAAAGAAGAAAGAAAGAAGAAAGAAGAAACAAAGAAGAAAGAAAGAAGAAATAAAGAAGAAAGGAGAAAGAAGAAAGAAGAAAGAAATATGAAAGAAGTAAGAAAGAGAGAAGTAAGAAAGAAAGAAGAAAGAAAGAAAGCAGAAAGAAAGAGGAAAGAAAGAAGAAAGAAGAAAAAAAGGAGAAAGAAAGAAGAAAGTAGAAAAAAAGAAGAAAGAAAGAAGAAAGAAAGAGGAAAGAAAGAAGAAAGAAGAAAGAAAGGAGACAGAAAGAAGAAAGTACAAAAAAAGAAGAAATAAAGAAGAAACAAAGAAGAAAGAAATAAGAAAGGAAGAAGAAAGGAAGAAGAAATGAAGAATAAAGAAAGAAGAAATGAAGAATAAAGAAAGAAGAAATAAAGAAGAAATAAAAAAGAAAGAAAGAAGAAAGAAAGAAGAAAGAAGAAAGAAATATGAAAGAAGTAAGAAAGAAAGAAGTAAGAAAGAAAGAAGAAAGAAAGAAAGAAAGAAGAATGAAAGAAAGAAAGAAGAAAGAAAGAAAGAAGAAAGGAAGAATGAAGAAAGAAAGAAAGAAGAAAGAAAGAAGCAAGAAAGAAGAAAGAAAGAAAGAAGAAAGAAAGAAGAAAGAAATAAGAAAGGAAGAAGAAAGGAAGAAGAAATGAATAATAAAGAAAGAAGAAATGAAGAATAAAGAAAGAAGAAATAAAGAAGAAAGAAAGAAGAAAGAAAGAGGAAAGAAAGAAGAAAGAAAGAAGAAAAGAAGAAGAAAGGAAGAAGAAAGGAAGAATAAAGAAAGAAGAAAGAAAGAAGAAAGAAAGAAGGAAGAAAGGAGAAAGAAAAAAGAAAGAAGAAAGAAATATGAAAGAAGTAAGAAAGACAGAATTAAGAAAGAAAGAAGAAAGAAAGAAAGCAGAAAGAACGAGGAAAGAAAAAAGAAAGAAGAAAGAAAGGAGAAAGAAAGAAGAAAGTAGAAAAAAGAAGAAAGAAAGAAGAAAGAAAGAAGAAAGGAAGAAGAAAGGAAGAAGAAAGGAAGAATAAATAAAGAAGAAAGGAAGAAGAAAGAAAGAAGAAATAAAGAAGAAAGAAAGGAGAAAGAAAGAAAAAAGAAGAAAGAAATATGAAAGAAGTAAGAAAGACAGAAGTAAGAAAGAAAGAAGAAAGAAAGATAGCAGAAAGAAAGAGGAAAGAAAGAAGAAAGAAGAAAGAATGGAGAAAGAAAGAAGAAAGAAGAAAAAAAGAAGAAAGAAAGAAGAAAGAAAGAAGAAAGAAATAAGAAAGGAAGAAGAAAGGAAGAAGAAATGAAGAATAAAGAAAGAAGAAATGAAGAATAAAGAAAGAAGAAATAAAGAAGAAAGAAAGAAGAAAGAAAGAAGAAAGAAAGAAGAAAAGAAGAAGAAAGGAAGAAGAAAGGAAGAATAAAGAAAGAAGAAAGAAAGAAGAAAGAAAGAAGTAAGAAATATGTAAGAAAGAATGAAGAAAGAAAGAAAAAAGAAAGAAGAGAGAAAGAAGAGAGAAGGAAGAAAGAAAGAAGAAAGAAAGAAGAAAGAAAGAAATAAAGAAGAAAGAAAGAAAGAAGAAAGGAAGAATGAAAGAAAGAAAGAAGAAATAAAGAGAAAAGAAACAAAGAAGAAAGAAAGAAAGAAAGAAGAAAGAAAGAAGTAAGAAAGAAGAAAGAAAGAAGCAAGAAAGAAGAAGAAAAGAAAGAAGAAAGAAGAAAGAAAGAAGAAAGAAAGAAGAGAGAAAAGAGAAATATAGAAGAAAGATAGAAGAAAGAAAGAATAAAGAAAGAAGAAAGAAAGAAGAAAGAAAGAAAGAGGAAAGAAAGAAAGAAAGAAGAAAGAAAGAAGAAAGAAAAAAGTAAGAAAGAAAGAATAAAGAAAGAAAGAAGAATGGAAGAAAGAAGAAAGAAAGAAAGAAAGAACAAAGAAAAAAAGAATGAAGAAAGAAAGAAGAAGGAAAGAAGAAAGAAAAAAAGAAAGAAGATAAAAAGAAGAAATAAAGGAGAAAGAAAGAATTAAAAAAGAAGTAAGAAAGAAAGAAGAAAGAAAGAAGAAAGAAAGAAGAAAGAAAGAAGAATGAAAAAGAAAGAAAGAAGAATGAAAGAAAGAAAGAAGTAAGAAAGAAAGAAGAAAGAAAGAAGAAAGAAAGAAATAATAAAGTAGTAGGAAAGAAGAAAGAAAGAAAGAAGAAAGAAAGAAGGAAGAAAGAAAGAAGAAAGAAAGAAATAAGAAAAAAAGAAGAAAGTAAGAAGAAAGAAAGAAGAGAGAAAGAAAGAAAGACCAAATAAAGAAGAAAGAAAAAGAAAGGAAGAAGAAAGAAAGAAGGAAGAAGAAAGAAAGAAAGTAGAAAGAAAGAAAGAAGAAAGAAAGAAGAAAGAAAGAAGAAAGAAAGAAGAATGAAAGAAAGAAGAAAGAAAGAAAGTAAGAAAGAAAGAAAGAAAGAAGGAAGAAGAAAGAAAGAAGAAAGAAAGAAAGAAGAAATATAGAAAGAACAAAGAAAGAAGAAAGAAATATGTAAGAAAGAAGTAAGAAAGAAAGAAGAAAGAAGAAGAAAGAAAGAAACACAGAAAGAATAAAGAAAGAAGAAAGAAACAAGAAAGAAGAAAGAAAGAAAGAAAGACGAAAGAAAGAAGTAAGAAAGAAAGAAGAAAGAAAGAAAGAAAGAAGAAATAAAGAAGAAAGAAAGAATAAACAAAGAAGAAAGGAAGAAAGAAGAGAGAAAGAAGAAAGAAAGAAGAGAGAAATAAGAAAGAATAAAGAAAGAAAGAAGAAAGAATGAAAGAAGAAATAAAGTTGAAAGAAAGAAAGAAGTAAGAAAGAAGAAAGGAAGAAAGAATAAAGAAAGAAAGAAGAAAGAAAGAAGAACGAAAGAAAGAAGAAAAAACAAAGAAACAAGGAAGAAAGAAGAAAGAAAGAAGAAAGAAAGAAGAAAGAAAGTAGAAAGAAAGAAGAAAGAAAGAAGAAAAAAGAATAAAGAAAGGAGAAAGAAAGAAGTAAGAAAGAAGTAAGAAAGAAAGAAGAAAGAAAGAAGAAATAAAAAAAAGAAAGAAGAAAGAAAGAAAGAAGAAAGAAGAAAGAAAGAAGAAAAAAGAATAAAGAAAGAAGTAAGAAAGAAAAAAGAAATAAAGAATAAAGAAAGAAGAAAGAAAGAAAGAAGAAAGAAAGAAGAAAGAAAGAAGAAAGGAAGAAGACAGAAAGTAGAAAGAAAGAAAGAAATAAGAAAGAAGAAAGAAAGAAAGAAGAAAGTAAGAAGAGAGAAAGAAGAAAGAAAGAGGAAAGAAAGCAGAAAGGAAGAAGAAAGGAAGAAGAAAGAAAGAAGAAAGAAAGAGGAAAGAAAGAAGAAAGATGTAAGGAAGAAGAAAGAAAGAAGAAAGAAAGAAGAAAGAAAGTAGTAAGAAAGAAGTAAAAAAGAAAGAAGAAAGGAAGTAGAAAGGAAGAAGAAAGGAAGAAAGAAGAAAGAAAGATGTTAGAAAGAAAGAAGAAAGAAAGAAAGAAGAAAGAAAGAAGTAAGAAATATGTAAGAAAGAATGAAGAAAGAAAGAAGAAAGAAAGTAGTAAGAAAGAAGTAAGAAAGAATGAAGAAAGGAAGAAGAAAGGAAGAAAGAAGAAAGAAAGAACGAAGAAAGAAAGAAGAAAGAAAGAAGAAAGAAAGAGGAAAGAAAGAAGTAAGAAAGAAAGAAAAAAGAAAGAAGAATGAAAGAAGTAAGAAAGAAATAAGAAAGAATGAATTAAGAAAGAATAAAGAAAGAAGAAAGAAAGAAGAAAGAAATATGAAGGAAGAAGTAAGAAAAAAGTAAGAGAGAAGTAAGAAAGAAAGAAGAATAAAGAAAGAAGAAAGAAAGAGGAATGAAACAAAGAAGAAACAAAGAAGAAAGAAAAGAGAAAGAACGAAAGAAGAAAGAAAGAAGAAAGAAAGAAGAAAGAAAGAAGAAAGAAAGAAGGAAGAAAGAAAGAAGAATGAAAGAAGTAAGAAAGGAGTAAGAAAGGAAGAATAAATAAAGAAGAAAGAAGAAAGAATGAAGGAAGAAAGAAGAAAGAAAGAAGAAAGAAAGAAAGAAGAGAGAAAGAAGAAAGAAAGAAGTACAAAAGAAGTAAGAAAGGAGTAAGAAAGGAAGAATAAATAAAGAAGAAAGAAGAAAGAATGAAGGAAGAAAGAAGAAAGAAAGAAGAAAGAAAGAAGAAAGAAAGAAATAAAGAAGAAAGAAAGAAGACAGAAAGAAGAAAGAAAAAAGAAAGAAAGAAGTAAGAAAGAAATAAGAAAGAAGAAAGAAAGAAAGAAGAAAGAAAGAAGAAAGAAAGAAGAAAGGAAGAAGACAGAAAGAAGAAAGAAAGAAAGAAATAAGAAAGAAGAAAGAAAGAAAGAAGAAAGAAAGAAGAGAGAAAGGAGAAAGATAGAAGAAAGATAGAAGAAAGAAAGAAGAAAGAAAGAGGGAAGAAAGAAGAAAGGAAGAAAAAAGGAAGAAGAAAGAAAGAAAGAAGAAAGAAAGAAAGAATAAAGGAAGAAGAAAGAAAGAAAGAAGAAATAATGAAAGAAGAAAGAAAGAAAGAAGACAAAAAGAAGAAAGAAAGAAAAAAGAAAGAAAGAAGAAAGAAAGAAGAAAGGAAGAAAGAAGAAAGAAAGAAGAAAGAAGGAAGAAAGAAAGAAGAAAGAATGAAAGAAGAAAGAAAGAAGAAAGAAAGAAGTAAGAAAGAAGTAAGAAAGAAAGAAGAAGGAAAGAAGTAAGAAAGAAGAAAGAAAGAAGTAAGAAAGAAAGAAGAGAGAAAGAAGAAAGAAAGAAGTACGAAAGAAGTAAGAAAGGAGTAAGAAAGGAAGAAGAAATAAAGAAGAAAGAAGAAAGAATGAAGGAAGAAAGAAGAAAGAAAGAAGAAAGAAAGAAGAAAGAAAGAAAGAAGAAAGAAAGAAGAAAGAGAGGAGAAAGAAAGAAGAAAGAAAGAAAGAAGAAAGAAAGAAGAAAGAAAGAAAGAAGAAAGAAAGAATTAAGAAAGAAAGAAGAAAGAAAGAAGAAAGAAAGAAGAGAGAAAGAAGGAGAGAACAAATAAAGAAGAAAGAAAAGGAAAGGAAGAAGAAAGAAAGAAAGAAGAAAGTAAGAAAGAAGAAACAAAGAAAGAATAAAGGAAGAAGAAAGAAAGAAGAAAGAAAGAAAGAAGAGAGAAAGAAAGAGAGAACAAATAAAGAAGAAAGAAATAGAACGGAAGAAGAAAGAAAGAAGGAAGAAGAAAGAAAGAATAAAGAAGGAAGAAAGAAGAAAGAAAGTAGAAAGAAAGAAAGAAGAGAGAAAGAAGAAAGAAAGAAGTACGAAAGAAGTAAGAAAGGAGTAAGAAAGGAAGAAGAAATAAAGAAGAAAGAAGAAAGAATGAAGGAAGAAAGAAGAAAGAAAGAAGAAAGAAAGAAGAAAGAAAGAAAGACGAAAGAAAGAAGAAAGAAAGAAGGAAGAAAGAAAGAAAGAATAAAGAAAGAAATAAATAAGAAAGAAAGAAGAAAGAAAGAAATAAAGAAGAAAGAAAGAAGACAGAAAGAAGAAATAAAAAAGAAAGAAAGAAAGAAGTAAGAAAGAAGTAAGAAATAAGTAAGAAAGAAAAAAGAAATAAAGAAGAAAGAAAGAAGAAAGAAAGAAAGAAGAAAGAAAGAAGAAAGAAAGAAGAAGGGAAGAAGACAGAAAGTAGAAAGAAAGAAAGAAATAAGAAAGAAGAAAGAAAGAAAGAAGAAAGTAAGAAGAGAGAAAGAAGAAAGAAACAGGAAAGAAAGCAGAAAGGAAGAAGAAAGGAAGAAGAAAGAAAGAAAGAAGAAAGAAAGAGGAAAGAAAGAAGAAAGAAGTAAGGAAGAAGAAAGAAAGAAGAAAGAAAGAAGAAAGAAAGTAGTAAGAAAGAAGTAAAAAAGAAAGATGAAAGGAAGTAGAAAGGAAGAAGAAAGGAAGAAAGAAGAAAGAAAGATGTTAGAAAGAACGAAGAGAGAAAGAAAGAAGAAAGAAAGAAGTAAGAAATATGTAAGAAAGAATGAAGAAAGAAAGAAGAAAGAAAGTAGTAAGAAAGAAGTAAGAAAGAATGAAGAAAGGAAGAAGAAAGGAAGAAAGAAGAAAGAAAGAAAGAAGAAAGAAAGAAGAAAGAAAGTAGAAAGAAAGAGGAAAGAAAGAAGTAAGAAAGAAAGAAAGAAGAAAGAAGAATGAAAGAAGTAAGAAAGAAGAAAGAAAGAAAGAAGAAAGAAAGAAGAAAGAAAGAAAGAAGAAAGAAAGAATTAAGAAAGAAAGAAGAAAGAATGAAAGAAGAAAGAAAGAAGAAAGAAAGAAGTAAGAAAGAAGTAAGAAAGAAAGAAGAAAGAAAGAAGTAAGAAAGAAGAAAGAAAGAAGTAAGAAAGAAAGAAGAGAGAAAGAAGAAAGAAAGAAGTACGAAAGAAGTAAGAAAGGAGTAAGAAAGGAAGAAGAAATAAAGAAGAAAGAAGAAAGAATGAAGGAAGAAAGAAGAAAGAAAGAAGAAAGAAAGAAGAAAGAAAGAAAGAAGAAAGAAAGAAGAAAGAAAGAAAGAAGAAAGAGAGGAGAAAGAAAGAAGAAAGAAAGAAAGAAGAAAGAAGAAAGACAGAAAAAGAAAGTAGAAAGAAAGAAAGAAAGAAAGAAGAAACAAAGAAAGAATAAAGGAAGAAGAAAGAAAGAAAGAAGAAATAAAGAAAGAAGAAAGAAAGAAAGAAGAGAGAAAGAAAGAAAGAACAAAGAAAGAAGAAAGAAAAAGTAAGGAAGAAGAAAGAAATAAGAAAGAAAGAAAGAAAGAAAGAAGAAAAAAGAAAGAAAGAAGAAAGAAAGTAGAAAAAAAAGAAAGAAGAAAGAAAGAAAAAAGAAAGAAGGAAAGAAGAAAGAAAGAAGAAAGAAAGAAGAAAGAAAGAAGAAAGAAAGATGTAAAAAAGAAAGAAGAAAGAAAGATGTAAAAAAGAAAGAAGAAAGAAAGAAGAAAGAAAGAAGAAAGAAAGATGTAAGAAATATGTAAGAAAGAATGAAGAAAGAAAGAAGAAAGAAAGAAGAGAGAAAGAAGAGAGAAGGAAGAAAGAAAGAAGAAAGAAAGAAAGAAAGAAGAAAGGAAGAAAGAAGAAAGGAAGAATGAAGAAAGAAAGAAAGAAGAAATAAAGAGAAAAGAAACAAAGAAGAAAGAAAGAAAGAAGAAAGAAAGAACAAAGAAAGAAAAGGAAAGAAAGAAGAAAGAAGAAAGAAAGAAGAAAGAAAGAAAGAAAGAAGAAAGAAAGAGGAAATAAAGAAGAAAGAAGAAAGGAAGAAGAAAGAAAGAAGAAAGAAAGAAGAAAGAAAGTAGTAAGAAAGAAGTAAGAAAGAAAGAAGAAAGGAAGTAGAAAGGAAGAAAGAAAGAAGAAAGAAGAAAGATAGAAGAAAGAAAAAAGAAAGAAGGAAAGAAGAAAGAAAGAAGAAAGAAAGAAGAAAGAAAGAAGAAAGAAAGAAAGAAGAAAGAAAGCAGAAAGAAAGAGGAAAGAAAGAAGAAAGAAGTAAGAAAGAAGAAACAAAGAAGAAAGAAAGAAGAAAGAAAGAAGTAAGAAAGAAGTAAGAAAGAAGTAAGAAAGAAAGAAGAAATAAAGCAGAAAGAAAGAGGAAAGAAGAAAGAAGGAAGAAAGAAGAAACAAAGAAGAAAGAAAGAAGAATGAAAGAAGTAAGAAAGAAGTAAGAAAGAATGAATTAAGAAAGAATAAAGAAAGAAGAAAGAAAGAAGAAAGAAATATGAAGGAAGAAAGAAGTAAGAAAAAAGTAAGAAAGAAGTAAGAAAGAAAGAATAATAAAGAAAGAAGAAAGAAAGAGGAATGAAACAAAGAAGAAACAAAGAAAGAGAGAAGATAGAAAGGAGAAAGAACGAAAGAAGAAAGAAAGAAGAAAGAAAGAAGTAAGAAAGAAAGAAGAAAGAAAGAAGTAAGAAAGAAAGAAGAGAGAAAGAAGAAAGAAAGAAGTACGAAAGAAGTAAGAAAGGAGTAAGAAAGGAAGAATAAATAAAGAAGAAAGAAGAAAGAATGAAGGAAGAAAGAAGAAAGAAAGAAGAAAGAAAGAAGAAAGAAAAAAAGAAGAAAGAAAGAAGAAAGAAAGAAAGAAGAAATAAAGAAAGAATAAAAAAAGAAATAAAGAAGAAAGAAAGAAGAAAGAAAGAAATAAAGAAGAAAGAAAGAAGACAGAAAGAAGAAAGAAAAAAGAAAGAAAGAAAGAAGTAAGAAAGAAATAAGAAAGAAGAAAGAAAGAAAGAAGAAAGAAAGAAGAAAGAAAGAAAGAAGAAAGAAAGAAGAAAGAAAGAAGAAAGGAATAAGACAGAAAGGAGAAAGAAAGAAAGAAATAAGAAAGAAGAAAGAAAGAAAGAAGAAAGAAAGAAGAGAGAAAGGAGAAAGATAGAAGAAAGATAGAAGAAAGAAAGAAGAAAGAAAGAGGGAAGAAAGAAGAAAGGAAGAAGAAAGGAAGAAGAAAGAAAGAAAGAAGAAAGAAAGAGGAAAGAAAGAAGTAAGAAAGAAAGAAGAAAGAAAGAAGAAAGAAAGAAGAAAGTCAGAAAAAAGTAAGAAGAAAGAAAGAAAGAAGAAAGAAAGAAAGAACAAAGGAAGAAGAAAGAAAGAAAGAAGAAATAAAGAAAGAAGAAAGAAAGAAAGAAAACAAAAAGAAGAAAGAAAGAAAAAAGAAAGAAAGAAGAAAGAAAGAAGAAAGGAAGAAAGAAGAAAGAAAGAAGAAAGAAGGAAGAAAGAAAGAAGAAAGAAAGAAAGAAGAAAGAAAGAAGAAAGAAAGAAGTAAGAAAGAATTAAGAAAGAAAGAAGAAAGAAAGAAGTAAGAAAGAAGAAAGAAAGAAGTAAGAAAGAAAGAAGAGAGAAAGAAGAAAGAAAGAAGTACGAAAGAAGTAAGAAAGGAGTAAGAAAGGAAGAAGAAATAAAGAAGAAAGATGAAAGAATGAAGGAAGAAAGAAGAAAGAAAGAAGAAAGAAAGAAAGAAGAAAGAAAGGAGAAAGAAAGAAAGAAGAAAGAGAGGAGAGAGAAAGAAGAAAGAAAGAAAGAAGAAAGAAAGAAGAAAGAAAGAAAGAAGAAAGAAAGAACTAAGAAAGAAAGAAGAAAGGAAGAAGAAAGAAAGAAGAGAGAAAGAAAGAGAGAACAAATAAAGAAGAAAGAAAAATAAAGGAAGAAGAAAGAAAGAAGGAAGAAAGAAAGAAGAAAGAAGAAAGAAAGAGGAAAGAAAGTAGAAAGAAAGAAAGAAAGAAGAAAGAAAGAAAGAAGAAATAAAGAAAGAAGAGAGATAGAAAGAAGAGAGAAAGAAAGAAAGAACAAAGAAAGAAGTAAGAAAAAGTAAGGAAGAAGAAAGAAAAAAGAAAGAAATAAAGAAAGAAGAAAGAAGAAAGAAAGAAGAAAGAAAGTAGAAAAAAAGAAAGAAGAAAGAAAGAAGAAAGAAAGAAAGAAGAGAGAAAGAAAGAGAGAACAAATAAAGAAGAAAGAAATAGAATGGAAGAAGAAAGAAAGAAGGAAGAAGAAAGAAAGAAGAAAGAAGAAAGAAGAAAGAAAGTAGAAAGAATGAAAGAAGAAAGAAAGAAGAAAGAAAGAAGAAAGAAAGAACGAAGAAATAAAGAAGTAAGAAAGAAGAAAGAAAGAAAGAAGAATGAAAGAAAGAAGAAAGAAAGAAAGTATGAAAGAAAGAAAGAAAAACAAAGAAGAAAGAAAGAAGAAAGAAAGAAGAAATACAGAAAGAACAAAGAAAGAAGAAAGAAAGAAGTAAGAAAGAAGTAAGAAAGAAAGAAGAAAGAAAGAAGAAAGAAAGAAGAAAGTCAGAAGAAAGAAAGAAGAAAGAAAGAAAGAAGAAAGAAAGAAAGAATAAAGGAAGAAGAAAGAAAGAAAGAAGAAATAAAGAAAGAAGAAATAAAGAAAGAAGACAAAAAGAAGAAAGAAAGAAAAAAGAAAGAAAGAAGAAAGAAAGAAGAAAGGAAGAAAGAAGAAAGAAAGAAGAAAGAAGGAAGAAAGAAAGAAAGAAGGAAGAAAGAAAGAATAAAGAAAGAAGAAAGAAAGAAGTAAGAAAGAAGTAATAAAGAAAGAAAAAAGAAAGAAGTAACAAAGAAGTAAGAAAGAAGTAAGAAAGAAGTAAGAAAGAATAAAGAAAGAAGAAAGAAAAAAGAAAGAAAGAAAGAAGTAATAAAGAAGTAAGAAAGAAGTAAGAAAGAAGTAAGAAATAAAGAAGAAAGAAAGAAGAAAGAAAGAAAGAAGAAAGAAAGAAGAATGAAAGAAATAAGAAAGAAAGAAGAGAGAAAGGAGAAAGATAGAAGAAAGATAGAAGAAAGAAGAAAGAAAGGGGAAAGAAAGAAGAAAGGAAGAAGAAAGGAAGAAGAAAGAAAGAAGAAAGAATAAGGAAGAAGAAAGAAAGAAGAAAGAAAGAAGAAAGAAAGTAGTAAGAAAGAAGTAAGAAAGAAAGAAGAAAGGAAGTAGAAAGGAAGAAGAAAGGAAGAAAGAACAAAGAAAGATGTTAGAAAGAAAGAAGAAAGAAAGAAAGAAGAAAGAATGAAGTAAGAAATATGTAAGAAATAATGAAGAAAGAAAGAAGAAAGAAAGTAGTAAGAAAGAAGTAAGAAAGAATGAAGAAAGGAAGAAGAAAGAAAGAAAGAAGAAAGAAAGAAGAAAGAACGAAAGAAGAAAGAAAGAAGAAAGAAAGAAGAAAGAAAGAAGAAAGAAAGAAGAAATAAAGAAGAAAGAAAGAAGAAAAACGAAAGAAGAAAGAAAGAATAAAGAAAGAAGTAAGAAAGAAGAAAGTAGAAAGAAATATGAAAGAAGTAAGAAAGAAAGAAGTAAGAAAGAAAGAAGAAAGAAAGAAAGCAGAAAGAAATAGGAAAGAAAGAAGAAAGAAGAAAGAAAGGAGAAAGAAAGAAGAAAGAAGAAAAGAAGAAGAAAGAAAGAAGAAAGAAAGAAAGAAGAAAGAAAGAGGAAAGAAACAAAGAAGAAAGAAAGAAAGAAAGAAGCAAGAAAGAGGAAAGAAAGTAGAAAAAAAGAAGAAAGAAAGAAGAAAGAAAGAAAGAAGAAAGAAAGAAGAGAGAAAGGAGAAAGATAGAAGAATGAAAGAAGAAAGAAAGAAGAAAGAAAGGAAGAAGAAGGAAGAATAAAGAAAGAAGAAAGGAAGAAGAAAGAAAGAAGAAAGAAAAAAGAAAGAAATAAGAAAGAACAAAGATAGAAGAAAGAACAAAGAAAGAAGGGAAGAAGAAAAAAGGAAGAATAAAGAAAGAAGAAAGAAAGAAAGAAGAAAGAAAGAAAGCAGAAAGAAAGAGAAAAGAAAGAAGAAAGAAGAAAGAAAGAAGCAAGAAAGAAGAAGGAAAGAAAGAAGAAAGAAGAAAGAAAGAAGAAAGAAAGAAAGAAGAAAGAAAGAAAGAAGAGGGAAAGGAGAAAGATAGAAGAAAGATAGAAGAAAGAAAGAAGAAAGAAGGAAAGAAGAAAGAAACAAAGAAGAAAGAAAGAAAGAAAGAAGTAAGAAATAAAGAAGGAAGAAAGAAGTAAGAAAAAAGTAAGAAAGAATTAAGAAAGGTAGAAGAATAAAGAAAGAAGAAAGAAACAAGAGAGAAAGAAGAAATAAAGAAGAAAGAAAGAAGAAAGAAAGAAGAAAGAAAGAAAGAAGAAAGAAAGAAGAAAGAACGAAAGAAGAAAAAAAGAAGAAAGAAAGAAGAAAGAAAGAAGAAAGAAAGAAAGAATAAAGGAAGAAGAAAGAAAGAAAGAAGAAATAAAGAAAGAAGAAATAAAGAAAGAAGACAAAAAGAAGAAAGAAAGAAAAAAGAAAGAAAGAAGAAAGAAAGAAGAAAGGAAGAAAGAAGAAAGAAAGAAGAAAGAAGGAAGAAAGAAAGAAAGAAGGAAGAAAGAAAGAATAAAGAAAGAAGAAAGAAAGAAGTAAGAAAGAAGTAATAAAGAAAGAAAAAAGAAAGAAGTAACAAAGAAGTAAGAAAGAAGTAAGAAAGAAGTAAGAAAGAATAAAGAAAGAAGAAAGAAAAAAGAAAGAAAGAAAGAAGTAATAAAGAAGTAAGAAAGAAGTAAGAAAGAAGTAAGAAATAAAGAAGAAAGAAAGAAGAAAGAAAGAAAGAAGAAAGAAAGAAGAATGAAAGAAATAAGAAAGAAAGAAGAGAGAAAGGAGAAAGATAGAAGAAAGATAGAAGAAAGAAGAAAGAAAGGGGAAAGAAAGAAGAAAGGAAGAAGAAAGGAAGAAGAAAGAAAGAAGAAAGAATAAGGAAGAAGAAAGAAAGAAGAAAGAAAGAAGAAAGAAAGTAGTAAGAAAGAAGTAAGAAAGAAAGAAGAAAGGAAGTAGAAAGGAAGAAGAAAGGAAGAAAGAACAAAGAAAGATGTTAGAAAGAAAGAAGAAAGAAAGAAAGAAGAAAGAATGAAGTAAGAAATATGTAAGAAATAATGAAGAAAGAAAGAAGAAAGAAAGTAGTAAGAAAGAAGTAAGAAAGAATGAAGAAAGGAAGAAGAAAGAAAGAAAGAAGAAAGAAAGAAGAAAGAACGAAAGAAGAAAGAAAGAAGAAAGAAAGAAGAAAGAAAGAAGAAAGAAAGAAGAAATAAAGAAGAAAGAAAGAAGAAAAACGAAAGAAGAAAGAAAGAATAAAGAAAGAAGTAAGAAAGAAGAAAGTAGAAAGAAATATGAAAGAAGTAAGAAAGAAAGAAGTAAGAAAGAAAGAAGAAAGAAAGAAAGCAGAAAGAAATAGGAAAGAAAGAAGAAAGAAGAAAGAAAGGAGAAAGAAAGAAGAAAGAAGAAAAGAAGAAGAAAGAAAGAAGAAAGAAAGAAAGAAGAAAGAAAGAGGAAAGAAACAAAGAAGAAAGAAAGAAAGAAAGAAGCAAGAAAGAGGAAAGAAAGTAGAAAAAAAGAAGAAAGAAAGAAGAAAGAAAGAAAGAAGAAAGAAAGAAGAGAGAAAGGAGAAAGATAGAAGAATGAAAGAAGAAAGAAAGAAGAAAGAAAGGAAGAAGAAGGAAGAATAAAGAAAGAAGAAAGGAAGAAGAAAGAAAGAAGAAAGAAAAAAGAAAGAAATAAGAAAGAACAAAGATAGAAGAAAGAACAAAGAAAGAAGGGAAGAAGAAAAAAGGAAGAATAAAGAAAGAAGAAAGAAAGAAAGAAGAAAGAAAGAAAGCAGAAAGAAAGAGAAAAGAAAGAAGAAAGAAGAAAGAAAGAAGCAAGAAAGAAGAAGGAAAGAAAGAAGAAAGAAGAAAGAAAGAAGAAAGAAAGAAAGAAGAAAGAAAGAAAGAAGAGGGAAAGGAGAAAGATAGAAGAAAGATAGAAGAAAGAAAGAAGAAAGAAGGAAAGAAGAAAGAAACAAAGAAGAAAGAAAGAAAGAAAGAAGTAAGAAATAAAGAAGGAAGAAAGAAGTGAGAAAAAAGTAAGAAAGAATTAAGAAAGGTAGAAGAATAAAGAAAGAAGAAAGAAACAAGAGAGAAAGAAGAAATAAAGAAGAAAGAAAGAAGAAAGAAAGAAGAAAGAAAGAAAGAAGAAAGAAAGAAGAAAGAACGAAAGAAGAAAAAAAGAAGAAAGAAAGAAGAAAGAAAGAAGAAAGAAAGAAGAAATAAAGAAGAAAGAAAGAAGAAAAACGAAAGAAGAAAGAAAGAAGAAAGAAAGAAGAAAGAAAGAAGAAAGGAAGAATAAAGCAAGAAGAAAGAAAGAAAGAAGAAAGAAAGAAGAAAGAAAGAGGAAAGAAAGAAGAAGAAAGGAAGAAGAAAGAAAGAAGAAAGAAAGAAGAAGGAAAGTAGTAAGAAAGAAGTAAGAAAGAAAGAAGAATGGAAGTAGAAAGGAAGAAGAAAGTAAGAAAGAAGAAAGAAAGAACGAAGAAAGAAAGAGGAAAGAAAGAAGGAAGAAACAAAGAAGAAACAAAGAAGAAAGAAAGAAGTAAGAAAGAAATAAGAAAGAACTAAGAAAGAAAGAAGAAAGGAAGAAGAAAGAAAGAAGAAAGAAGAAAGAAAGAAGAAAGAAGAAAGAAAGAAGAAAGAAAGATGTTAGAAAGAAAGAAGTAAGAAAGAAAGAAGAAAGAAAAAAAAAAAGGAAGAGAGAAAGAAAGAAGAAAGGAAGAATGAAGAAAGAAAGAAAGAAAGTAGAAAGAAAGAAGAAAGAAAGAAGAAAGAAGAAAGAAGAAAGAAGAAAGAAGAAAGAAGAAAGAAAGAAGAAGGAAAGAAAGAAGAAAGAAAGAAGAGAGAAAGGAGAAAGGTAGAAGAAAGAAGAAAGAAAGAAGAAAGAAAGAAGAAAGAAAGAAGAAAGGAAGAAGAAAGTAAGAAGAAAGAAAGAAGAAAGAAAGAAGAAAGAAAGAGGAAAGAAAGAAGAAAGAAAGGAGAAAGAAAGAAGAAAGGAAGAAGAAAGGAAGAAGAAAGGAAGAATAAAGAAAGGAGAAAGGAAGAAGAAAGGAAGAAGAAAGAAAGAAGAAAGAAAGAAGAAAGAAGAAAGATAGAAGAAAGAAAAAAGAAAGAAGGAAAGAAGAAGGAAAGAAGAAAGAAAGAAGAAAGAAAGAAGAAAGAAAGAAAGAAAGAAAGAAAGAAAGAAAGAAAGAAAGAAAGAAAGAAAGAAAGAAAGAAAGAAGGAAAGAAAAAAGAAAGAAAGAAGAAAGAACAAAGATAGAAGAAAGAACAAAGAAAGAAGGAAAGAAGAAAAAAGGAAGAATAAAGAAAGAAGAAAGAAAGAAGAAAGAAAGCATAAAGAAAGAGGAAAGAAAGAAGAAAGAAGAAAGAAAGAAGAAAGAAAGAAGTAAGAAAGAAATAAGAAGAAAGAAAGAATAAAGAAGAAAGAAAGAAGAAACAAAGAAGAAATAAAGAAGAAAGAAAGAAGTAAGAAAGATGTAAGAAAGAAGTAAGAAAGAAAGAAGAAAGGAAGAAGAAAGGAAGAAGAAATGAAGAAAGAAGAAAGAAAGAACAAAGAAAGAAAGAAAAAAGAATGAAGAAAGAAAGAAGAAAGAAAGAAGAGAGAAAGAAGAGAGAAAGAAGAAAGAAAGAAGAAAGAAAGAAGAAAGAAATAAAGAAAGAAGAAAGAAAGAGAAAAGAAAAAAAGAATAATGAAAGAATGAAAGAAGAAAGAAAGAAGAAAGAAAGAAGAAAGAAAGAAGCAAGAAAGAAGAAGAAAAGAAAGAAGAAAGAAGAAAGAAAGAAGAAAGAAAGAAGAAAGAAAGGAGAGAGAAAGGAGAAATAAAGAAGAAAGATAGAAGAAAGAAAGAAGAAAGAAAGAAGAAAGAAAGAAGAAAGGAAGAAGAAAGGAAGAAGAAAGGAAGAAAGAAGAAAGAAAGAAGAAAGAAAGAGGAAAGAAAGAAGAAAGAAGAAAGATAGAAGAAAGAAAGAAGAAAGAAAGAAGAAGGAAAGTAGTAAGAAAGAAATAAGAAAGAAAGAATAAAGGAAGTAGAAAGGAAGAAGAAAGAAAGAAAGAAGAAAGAAAGAAGTAAGAAAGATGTAAGAAAGAAAGAAGAAAGAAAGAAGTAAGAAAGAAGTAAGAAAGAAGAAAGAAAGAAAGAAGCAAGAAAGAAGAAAGAGAGAGAGAAGGAAAGAAGAAAGAAAGAAGAAAGGAAGAAAGAAGAAAGAAATGAAAGAAGAAAGAAAGAAAGAAGAAGGAATGAAGTAAGAAAGATGTAAGAAAGAAGTTAGAAAGAAAGAAGAAAGAACGACGAAAGAAATAAGAATGAAAGGAGAGGAAGGAATTAAGAAAGAATGAAGAAAGAAAGAAATAAGAAAGAAAGAAGGAAGTAAGAAACAAGTAAGAAAGAAAGAAGAAAGAAAGAATAAAGAATGAAGAAAGAAAGAAAAAAGAAAGAAAGAAAGAAGAAAAAACTAAGAAAGAAAGCAGAAAGAAACAAAGAAGAAAGAAATAAAGAAGGAAAGAAAGAAGAACGAAGAAAGAAGAAAGAAAGAAGAAAGAAAGAAAGAGGAAAGAAAGAGGAAAGAAAGAAGAAAGAAAGAAGAAAGGAAGAAGAAAGGAAGAAGAAATGAAGAATAAAGAAAAAGAAAGAAAGAAGAAAGAAAGAAGAAAGAAAGAAGAAAGAAAGAAAAAGAAAGAAAGAAGAGAGAAAGCAGAAAGATAGAAGAAAGACAGAAGAAAGAAAGGAGAAAGAAAGAAGAAAGAAAGAAGAAAGAAAGAGGAAAGAAAGAAGAAAGAAGAAAGTAAGAAGAAAGAAAGAAGAAAGAAAGAAGAAAGTAAGAGGAAAGAAGAAAGAAAGAAGAAAGAAAAAAAGAAAGAAGGAAAGAATAAAGAAATAAGAAATAAGAAAGAAAGAAGAAAGTAAGAAAGAAGAAAGAAAGGAGAAAGAAAGAAGAAAGGAAGAAGAAAGGAAGAAGAAAGGAAGAAGAAAGAAAGAAAGAACGAAGAAAGAAAGAAGAAAGAAAGAAGAAAGAAAGAAGAAAGAAAGAGGAAAGAAAGAAGTAAGAAAGAAAGTAGAAAGAAAGATAGAAAGAAAGAAGAAAGAAAGAAAGAAGAAAATAGAATGAAGAAAGAAACCAAGAAGAAAGAAAGAAAGAAGAAAGAAAGAAGAAAGAAAGAAGAAGAAAGAAAGAAGCAAGAAAGAAGAAAGAGAGAAAGAAGAAAGAAAGAAGAAAGAAAGAAGAAAGAAAGAAGAAAGAAAGAAGAAAGAAAGAAAGAAGAAAGAAAGAAGAGAGAAAGGAGAAAGATAGAAGAAAGAAAGAAGAAAGAAATAAGAAAGAAGGAAAGAAGAAAGAAACAAAGAAGAAAGAAAGAAAGAAAGAAGTAAGAAATAAAGAAGGAAGAAAGAAGTAAGAAAAAAGTAAGAAAGAAGTAAGAAAGAAAGAAGAATAAAGAAAGAAGAAAGAAACAAGAGAGAAAGAAGAAATAAAAAGAAAGAAAGAAGAAAGAAAGAAGAAAGAAAGAAAGAAGAAAGAAAGAAGAAAGAACAAAAGAAGAAAGAAAGAAGAAAGAAAGAAGAAAGAAAGAAGAAAGAAAGAAGAAAGAAAGAAGAAATAAAGAAGAAAGAAAGAAGAAAGAAAGAAGAAAAACGAAAGAAGCAAGAAAGAATAAAGAAAGAAGAAATAAAGAAGAAAGTAGAAAGAAATATGAAAGAAGTAGAAAAGAAAGAAGTAAGAAAGAAAGAAGAAAGAAAGAAAGCAGAAAGAAAGAGGAAAGAAAGAAGAAAGAAGAAAGAAAGGAGAAAGAAAGAAGAAAGAAGAAAAGAAGAAGAAAGAAAGAAGAAAGAAAGAAAGAAGAAAGAAAGAAGAGAGAAAGGAGAAAGATAGAAGAATGAAAGAAGAAAGAAAGAAGAAAGAAAGGAAGAAGAAAGAAAGAATAAAGAAAGAAGAAAGGAAGAAGAAAGAAAGAAGAAAGAAAAAAGAAAGAACAAAGATAGAAGAAAGAACAAAGAAAGAAGGAAAGAAGAAAAAAGGAAGAATAAAGAAAGAAAGAAAGAAAGAAGAAAGAAAGAAAGCAGAAAGAAAGAGGAAAGAAAGAAGAAAGAAGAAAGAAAGAAGAAAGAAAGAAGTAAGAAAGAAATAAGAAGGAAAGAAGAAAGAAAGAAAGAAAGAAGAAAGAAAGAAGTAAGAAAGATGTAAGAAAGAAAGAAGAAAGAAAGAAAGAAGAAAGGAAGAAAGAAAGAAAGAAGAAAGGAAGAATGAAGAAAGAAAGATAGAAGAAAGAAAGAGAAAAGAAACAAAGAAGAAAGAAAGAAAGAAAGATGAAAGAAAGAAGAAAGAAGAAAGAAAGAAGCAAGAAAGAAGAAGGAAAGAAAGAAGAAAGAAGAAAGAAGAAAGAAGAAAGAAGAAAGAAGAAAGAAGAAAGAAAGAAGTAAGAAAGAAAGAAGAAAGAAAGAAAGAAGAGGGAAAGGAGAATGATAGAAGAAAGATAGAAGAAAGAAAGAAGAAAGAAAGAATAAAGAAAGAAGAAAGGAAGAAGAAAGAAAGAAAGAAGAAAGAAAGTGGAAAGAAAGAAGAAAGAAGAAAGGAAGAAGAAAGAAAGAAGAAAGAAAGAAGAAAGAAAGAAGAAAGAAAGTAGTAAGAAAGAAGTAAGAAAGAAAGAAGAAAGGAAGTAGAAAGGAAGAAGAAAGGAAGAAAGAAGAAAGAAAGAACGAAGAAAGAAAGAAGAAAGAAGAAAGAAAGAAGAAAGAAAGAAGAAAGAAAGAAGAAAGAAATAGGTAAGAAAGAAGTAAGAAAGAAAGAAAGAAGAAAGAAGAAAGAAATAAGTAAGAAAGAATGAAGAAAGAATGAAGAAAGAAAGAAGAAAGAAAGAAAAAAGAAATTAGGAAGGAAGAAAGAAGTAAGAAAAAGGTAAGAAAGAAGTAAGAAAGAAAGAAGAATAAAGAGAGAAAAAAGAAACAGGAAAGAAAGAAGAAAGAAGAAAGAAGGAAGAAAGAACGAAAGAAGTAAGAAAGAAGAAAGAAAGAAGAAAGGAAGAAGAAATAAAGAAGAAAGAAGAAAGAAGAAAGAAGAAAGAAGAAAGAAATATGAAAGAAGTAAGAAAGAAAGAAGTAAGAAAGAAAGAAGAAAGATAGACAGAAAGAAGAAAGAAAGAAAGAAGAAAGGAAGAATGAAGAAAGAAAAAAAGAAGAAAGAAAGAAAGTTAGAAGAAAGAAAGAAGAAAGAAAGAAGAAGAAAGAAAGAAGCAAGAAAGAAGCAAGAAAGAAGAAAGAAAGAAGAAAGAAAGAATGAAGAAAGAAACAAAGAAGAAAGAAAGAAAGTTAGAAGAAAGAAAGAAGAAAGAAAGAAGAAGAAAGAAAGAAGCAAGAAAGAAGCAAGAAAGAAGAAAGAAAGAAGAAAGAAAGAAGAAAGAAAGAAGAAAGGAAGAAAGAAGAAAGAAAGAAGAGAGATAGGAGAAACATAGAAGAAAGAAAGAAGAAAGAAAGCAAGAAGAAAGAAAGAAGAAAGAAAGAAAAAAGGAAGAAGAAAGAAGAAGAAAGGAAGAATAAAGAAAGAAAAAAGGAAGAAGAAAGAAAGAAGAAAGAAAGAAGAAAGAAAGAACAAAGAAGAAAGAAAGAAGAAAGAAAGAAGAAAGAAAGAAAGAAGAAAGAAAAAAGAAAGAAAGAAAGAAGAAAGAAAGAAGAAAGAAAGAATAAAGGAAGAAGAAAGGAAGAAGAATGGAAAATAAAGAAAGAAGAAAGGAAGAAGAAAGAAAGAAGAAAGAAAGAAGAAAGAAAGAAGAAAGAAAGAAGAAAGAAAGAAGAAAGGAAGAAGAAAGGAAGAAGAAAGGAAGAATAAAGAAAGAAGAAAGAAAGAAAGAAGAAAGAAAGAAAGAAGAAAGAAAGCAGAAAGAAAGAGGAAAGAAAGAATAAAGAAGAAAGAAAGAAGAAACAAAGAAGTAATAAAGAAGAAAGAAAGAAGTAAGAAAGATGTAAGAAAGAAGTAAGAAAGAAAGAAGAAAGGAAGAAGAAAGGAAGAAGAAATGAAGAAAGAAGAAAGAAAGAACAAAGAAAGAAAGAAGAAAGAATGAAGAAAGAAAGAAGAAAGAAAGAAGAGAGAAAGAAGAGAGAAAGAAGAAAGAAAGAAGAGAGAAAGAAGAAAGAAATAAAGAAAGAAGAAAGAAAGAGAAAAGAAACAAAGAATAAATAAAGAATGAAAGAAGAAAGAAAGAAGAAAGAAAGAAGAAAGAAAGAAGCAAGAAAGAAGAAGAAAAGAAAGAAGAAAGAAGAAAGAAAGAAGAAAGAAAGAAGAAAGAAAGGAGAGAGAAAGGAGAAATAAAGAAGAAAGATAGAAGAAAGAAAGAAGAAAGAAAGAAGAAAGAAAGAAGAAAGGAAGAAGAAAGGAAGAAGAAAGGAAGAAAGAAGAAAGAAAGAAGAAAGAAAGAGGAAAGAAAGAAGAAAGAAGAAAGGAAGAAGAAAGAAAGAAGAAAGAAAGAAGAAGGAAAGTAGTAAGAAAGAAGTAAGAAAGAAAGAAGAAAGGAAGTAGAAAGGAAGAAGATAGTAAGAAAGAACAAAGAAAGAACGAAGAAAGAAAGAAGAAAGAAAGAAGAAGGAAGAAACAAAGAAGAAACAAAGAAGAATGAAAGAAGTAAGAAAGAAATAAGAAAGAACTAAGAAAGAAAGAAGAAAGAAAGAAGAAAGAAAGAAGAAAGAAGAAATAAAGAAGAAAGAAAGAAGAAAGAAGAAAGAAATAAGTAAGGAAGATGTTAGAAAGAAAGAAGAAAGAAAGAAGTAAGAAAGAAATAAGAAAGAACTAAGAAAGAAAGAAGAAAGAAAGAAGAAAGAAAGAAGAAAGAAGAAAGAAAGAAGAAAGAAAGAAAGAAGAAAGAAAGTAGAAAGAAAGAGGAAAGAAAGAATAAAGAAGAAAGAAAGAAGAAACAAAGAAGAAATAAAGAAGAAAGAAAGAAGTAAGAAAGATGTAAGAAAGAAGTAAGAAAGAAAGAAGAAAGGAAGAAGAAAGGAAGAAGAAAGGAAGAAAGAAGAAAGAAAGAACAAAGAAAGAAAGAAGAAAGAATGAAGAAAGAAAGAAGAAAGAAAGAAGAGAGAAAGAAGAGAGAAAGAAGAAAGAAAGAAGAAAGAAATAAAGAAAGAAGAAAGAAAGAGAAAAGAAACAAAGAATAAAGAAAGAATGAAAGAAGAAAGAAAGAAGAAAGAAAGAAGTAAGAAAGAAATAAGAAAGAACTAAGAAAGAAATAAGAAAGAAAGAAGAAAGAAAGAAGAAAGAAGAAAGAAAGAAGAAAGAAAAAAGAAAGAAGGAAGAGAGAAAGAAAGAAGAAAGGAAGAATGAAGAAAGAAAGAAAGAAAGAAGAAAGAAAGAGAAAAGAAACAAAGAAGAAAGAAATAAAGAAAGTAGAAAGAAAGAAGAAAGAAAGAAGAAAGAAGAAAGAAGAAAGAAAGAAGCATGAAAGAAGAAGGAAAGAAAGAAGAAAGAAAGAAGAGAGAAAGGAGAAAGGTAGAAGAAAGATAGAAGAAAGAAAGAAAGAAGAAAGAAAGAAGAAAGAAAGAAGAAAGAAAGAAGAAAGGAAGAAGAAAGGAAGAAGAAAGGAAGAATAAAGAAATGAGAAAGGAAGAAGAAAGGAAGAAGAAAGAAAGAAGAAAGAAAGAAGAAAGAAGACAGATAGAAGAAAGAAAAAAGAAAGAAGGAAAGAAGAAAGAAAGAAGAAAGAAAGAAGAAAGAAAGAAGAAAGAAAGAAAGAATGAAAGAAAGAAAGAAAGAAAGAAAGAAAGAAAGAAAGAAAGAAAGAAAGAAAGAAAGAAAGAAGAAAGAAAGAAGAAAGAAAATAGAAAGGAAGAAGACAGGAAGAAGAAAGGTAGAATAAAGAAAGGAAGAAAGAAAGAAAGAAGAAAGAGAGCAGAAAGAAAGAGGAAAGAAAGAAGTAAGAAAGAAGTAGAAAGAAGTAAGAAAGAAAGAAGAAAGGAAGAAGAAAGGAAGAAAGAAGAAAGAAAGAACGAAGAATGAAAGAAAGAAGAAAGAAAGAAAGAAGAAAGAAAGAGGAAAGAAACAAAGAAGAAAGAAAGAAAGAAGCAAGAAAGAAGAAAGAAAGTAGAAAAACAGAAGAAAGAAAGAAGAAAGATAGAAAGAAGAAAGAAAGAAGAGAGAAAGGAGAAAGATAGAAGAATGAAAGAAGAAAGAAAGAAGAAAGAAAGGAAGAAGAAAGGAAGAATAAAGAAAGAAGAAAGGAAGAAGAAAGAAAGAAGAAAGAAAAATAAAGAAAGAAGAAAGAACAAACATAGAAGAAAGAACAAAGAAAGAAGGAAAGAAGAAAAAAGGAAGAATAAAGAAAGAAGAAAGAAAGAAAGCAGAAAGGAAGAGGAAAGAAAGAAGAAAGAAGAAAGAAAGAAGAAAGAAAGAAGTAAGAAAGAAATAAGAAGGAAAGAAGAAAGAAAGAAAGAAGAAAGAAAGAAGTAAGAAAGATGTAAGAAATAAAGAAGGAAGAAAGAAAGAAAGAAGAAAGGAAGAATGAAGAAAGAAAGACAGAAGAAAGAAAGAGAAAAGAAACAAAGAAGAAAGACAGAAAGAAAGAAGAAAGAAAGAAGGAAGAAGAAAGAAAGAAGCAAGAAAGAAGAAGGAAAGAAAGAAGAAAGAAGAAAGAAGAAAGAAGAAAGAAGAAAGAAAGAAGAAAGAAAGAAAGAAGAAAGAAAGAAAGAAGAGGGAAAGGAGAAAGATAGAAGAAAGATATTAGAAAGAAAGAAGAAAGAAAGAAGAAGGGAAGAAGAAAGGAAGAAGAAAGAAAGAAAGAAGAGAGAAAGGAGAAAGATAGAAGAAAGAAAGAAGAAAGAAAGAAGAAAGAATCAAAGAAGAAAGAAACAAAGAAGAAAGAAAGAAAGAAAGAAGTAAGAAATAAAGAAGGAAGAAAGAAGTAAGAAAAAAGTAAGAAAGAAGTAAGAAAGAAAGAAGAATAAAGAAAGAAGAAAGAAACAAGAGAGAAAGAAGAAATAAAGAAGAAAGAAAGAAGAAAGAAAGAGTAAAGATAGAAAGAAGAAAGAAAGAAGAAAGAACGAAAGAAGAAAGAAAGAAGAAAGAAAGAAGAAAGAAAGAAGAAAGAAAGAAGAAAGAAAGAAGAAAGAAAGAAGAAAGAAAGAAGAAAAACGAAAGAAGAAAGAAAGAAGAAAGAAAGAAGAAAGAAAGAAGAAAGTAGAAAGAAATATGAAAGAAGTAAGAAAGAAAGAAGCAAGAAAGAAAGAAGAAAGAAAGAAAGCAGAAAGAAAGAGGAAAGAAAGTAGAAAGAAGAAAGAAAGGAGAAAGAAAGAAGAAAGAAGAAAAGAAGAAGAAAGAAAGATGAAAGAAATAAAGAAGAAAGAAAGAAGATAGAAAGAATAAAGAAAGAAAGAAGAAAGAAAGAAAGAAGAAAGAAAGAAATAAGAAAGAAGGAGGAAAGAAACAAAGAAGAAAGAAAGAAAGAAAGAAGCAAGAAAGAAGAAAGAAAGTAGAAAAAAAGAAGAAAGAAAGAAGAAAGAAAGAAAGAAGAAAGTAAGAAGAGAGAAAGGAGAAAGATAGAAGAATGAAAGAAGAAAGAAAGAAGAAAGAACAAAGATAGAAGAAAGAACAAAGAAAGAAGGAAAGAAGAAAAAAGGAAGAATAAAGAAAGAAGAAAGAAAGAACGAAGAAAGAAAGAAAGCAGAAACAAAGAAGAAATAAAGAAGAAAGAAAGAAGTAAGAAAGAAAGAAGAAAGGAAGAAGAAAGGAAGAAGAAAGGTAGAAAGAAGAAAGAAAGAACAAAGAAAGAAAGAAGAAAGAATGAAGAAAAAAAGAAGAAAGAAAGAAGAGAGAAAGAAGAAAGAAATAAAGAAAGAGGAAAGAAAGAGAAAAGAAACAAAGAATAAAGAAAGAATGAAAGAAGAAATAAAGAAGAAAGAAGGAAGAAAGAAAATAGCAAGAAAGAAGAAGAAAAGAAATAAGAAAGAAGAAAGAAAGAAGAAAGAAGAAAGAAAGGAGAAAGAAAGAAGATAGAAAGAAGAAAGAAAGAAAGAAGAAAGAAAGAAAGAAGAAAAAAAGAGGAAAGAAACAAAGAAGAAAGAAAGAAAGAAAGAAGCAAGAAAGAAGAAAGAAAGTAGAAAAAAAGAAGAAAGAAAGAAGAAAGAAAGAAGAGAGAAAGGAGAAAGATAGAAGAATGAAAGAAGAAAGAAAGAAGAAAGAAAGGAAGAAGAAAGAAAGAATAAAGAAAGAAGAAAGGAAGAAGAAAGAAAGAAGAAAGAAAAAAGAAAGAACAAAGATAGAAGAAAGAACAAAGAAAGAAGGAAAGAAGAAAAAAGGAAGAATAAAGAAAGAAGAAAGAAAGAAAGAAGAAACAAAGAAAGCAGAAAGAAAGAGGAAAGAAAGAAGAAAGAAGAAAGAAAGAAGAAAGAAAGAAGTAAGAAAGATGTAAGAAAGAAAGAAGAAAGAAAGAAAGAAGAAAGGAAGAAAGAAAGAAAGAAGAAAGGAAGAATGAAGAAAGAAAGATAGAAGAAAGAAAGAGAAAAGAAACAAAGAAGAAAGAAAGAAAGAAAGAAGAAAGAAAAGAAGGAAGAAAGAAAGAAGCAAGAAAGAAGAAGGAAAGAAAGAAGAAAGAAGAAAGAAGAAAGAAAGAAGTAAGAAAGAAAGAAGAAAGAAAGAAAGAAGAGGGAAAGGAGAATGATAGAAGAAAGATAGAAGAAAGAAAGAAGAAAGAAAGAATAAAGAAAGAAGAAAGGAAGAAGAAAGAAAGAAAGAAGAAAGAAAGTGGAAAGAAAGAAGAAAGAATAAAGGAAGAAGAAAGAAAGAAGAAAGAAAGAAGAAAGAAAGAAGAAAGAAAGAAGAAAGAAAGTAGTAAGAAAGAAGTAAGAAAGAAAGAAGAAAGGAAGTAGAAAGGAAGAAGAAAGGAAGAAAGAAGAAAGAAAGAAAGAAAGAAAGAAGAAAGAGATTAGAAAGAAAGAAAGAAAAAAGAGATAAAGAATAAAGAAAGAAGAAAGAAAGAAAGAAGAAAGAAAGAAGAAAGAAAGAAGAAATAAAGAACTAAGAAAGAAGAAAGAAAAAAGAAACAAAGAAGTAGGAAAGAAGAAAGAAAAAAGAAACAAAGAAGTAGGAAAGAAGACAGAAATAAGAAAGAAAGAAGAAAGAAAATAGTAAGAAAGAAAGAATAAAGAAAGAAGAAAGAAAGAAGAAAGAAAGTCGAAAAAAAGGAAGAAGAAAGAAAAAAAGAAAGAAAGAAGAAAAAAGAAAGAAAGAAGAAAGAAAGAAAGAAGAAAGAAAGAAAGAACGAACAAAGAAAGAAATAAAGAACAAAGAAAGAAGAAAGACGGAAGAAAGAAAGAAGAAAGAAAGAAGAAAGACGAAAGAAAGAAGTAAGAAAGAAGCAAGAAAGAAGAAAGAAAGAAAGAAGAAAGAAAGAAGAAAGAAAGAAAAAAGAAATAAAGAAGTAAGAAAGAAGAAAGGAAGAATAAAGAAAGAAGAAAGAAAGAAGAAAGAAAGTCGAAAGAAAGGAAGAAGAAAGAAAAAAAAGAAAGAACAAAGAAAGAAATAAAGAACAAAGAAAGAAGAAAGACAGAAGAAAGAAAGAAGAAAGAAAGAAGAAAGAAAGACGAAAGAAAGAAGTAAGAAAGAAGCAAGAAAGAAGAAAGAAAGAAATAAGAAATAAAGAAAAAAGTATGAAAGAAGAAAGAAAGAAGAATGAAAGAAGACAGAAAAAAGAAAGAAAGAAAGAAAGAAAGAAGAAAGAAAGAAGAAAGAAAAAAGAGAGAAAGAAGTAAGAGAGAAGACGGAAATAAGAAAGAAAGAAGAAAGAAAATAGTAAGAAAGAAAGAATAAAGAAAGAAGAAAGGAAGAAGCATGGAAGAATAATGAAAGAAGAAGGAAGAAGAAAGAAACAAGAAAGAAAGAAAAAAGAAAGAAGAAAGAAGAAAGATAGAAGAAAGAAAAAACAAAGAAGGAAATAAGAAAGAAATATGAAAGAAAGCAGAAAGAAAGTAAGAAGAAAGAAAGAAGAAAGGAAGAATAAAGAAAGAAGAAAGAAGAAAGAAAGACAGAAGAAAGAAAGCAGAAAGAAAGAAAGAAGAAAGAAAGAATAAAGGAAGAATAAAGAAAGAAGAAAGAAGAAAGAAAGAAAGAAGAAAGAAAGCAGAAAGAAAGAAAGAAGAAAGAAAGAATTAAGAAAGAAATAAGAATGAAGTACGAAAGAAAGAAGAAAAGAAGAAGAAAGGAGGAAGAAAGGAAGAAAGAAGAAAGTAAGAAGAAAGGAAGAATGAAGAAAGAATGAAAGAAAGAAGAAATAAAGAGAAAAGAAACAAAGAAGAAAGAAAGAAAGAAAGAAAGAAAGAAAGAAAGAAAGAAAGAAAGAAAGAAAGAAAGAAGGAAAGAAAGAAAAAGAAAGAAAGAAAGAAAGAAGAAAGAAAGAAGAAGGAAAGAATGAAGAAAGAAAGCAGAGAGAAAGAAGAAAGAAAGAAAGAAAGAAGAGAGAAAGAAGAAATAAAGAAGAAAGGAAGAAGAAAGGAAGAAAAAAGAAAGAAGAAAGAAAGAAGAAAGAAAGAAAAAAGAAAGAAGAAAGAAGAAATATAGAAGAAAGAAAAAAGAAAGAATGAAGGAAGAAAGAAAGATGAAAGAAAAAAGAAAAAAGAGGAAAGAAAGAAGAAAGAAAGAAAGAAGAAAGAAAGAAGAAAGAAAGAAAGAAGAAAGATAAAAGAAAGAAAAAAGAAAGAAGGAAAGAAGAAAGAAAGAAGAAAGGAAGAAGAAAGAAAGAAGAAAGTAAGAAGAAAGAAAGAAGAAAGAAAGAAGAAAGAAAGAAGAAAGGAAGAAGAAAGGAAGAAAGAAGAAAGAAAGAAGAAAGAAGAAAGGAAGAAGAAAGAAAGAAGTAAGAAAGAAGAAGGAAAGTAGTAAGAAAGAAGTAAAAAAGAAAGAAGAAAGGAAGTAGAAAGGAAGAAGAAAGGAAGAAAGAAGAAAGAAAGATGTTAGAAAGAAAGAAGAAAGAAAGAAAGAAGAAAGAAAGAAGTAAGAAAGATGTAAGAAAGAAGAAAGAAAGAAAGAAGCAAGAAAGAAGAAAGAGAGAAAGAAGGAAAGAAGAAAGAAAGAAGAAAGGAAGAAAGAAGAAAGAAATGAAAGAAGAAAGAAAGAAAGAAGAAGGAAAGAAGTAAGAAAGATGTAAGAAAGAAGTTAGAAAGAAAGAAGAAAGGAAGAAGAAAGGAAGAAGAAAGGAAGAAAGAAGAAAGAACGAAGAAAGAAATAAGAATGAAAGGAGAGGAAGGAATTAAGAAAGAATGAAGAAAGAAAGAAATAAGAAAGAAAGAAGAAAGAAAGAAAGAAAGAAGAAAGAAAGAAGAAAGAAAGAAGAAAGAAAGTAGAAAGAAAGAAGAAAGTAAGAAAGAAAAAAGACTGAAGAAATAAAGAAGTAAGAAGGAAGTAAGAAACAAGTAACAAAGAAAGAAGAAAGAAAGAATAAAGAATGAAGAAAGAAAGAAAAAAGAAAGAAAGAAAGAAGAAAAAACTAAGAAAGAAAGCAGAAAGAAACAAAGAAGAAAGAAATAAAGAAGGAAAGAAAGAAGAAAGAAAGAAAAAAGAACGAAGAAAGAAGAAAGAAAGAAGAAAGAAAGAAAGAGGAAAGAAAGAGGAAAGAAAGAAGAAAGAAAGAAGAAAGGAAGAAGAAAGGAAGAAGAAATGAAGAATGAAGAAAAAGAAAGAAAGAAGAAAGAAAGAAGAAAGAAAGAAGAAAGAAAGAAAAAGAAAGAAAGAAGAGAGAAAGCAGAAAGATAAAAGAAAGACAGAAGAAAGAAAGGAGAAAGAAAGAAGAAAGAAAGAAGAAAGAAAGAGGAAAGAAAGAAGAAAGAAGAAAGTAAGAAGAAAGAAAGAAGAAAGAAAGAAGAAAGTAAGAGGAAAGAAGAAAGAAAGAAGAAAGAAAAAAAGAAAGAAGGAAAGAATAAAGAAATAAGAAATAAGAAAGAAAGAAGAAAGTAAGAAAGAAGAAAGAAAGGAGAAAGAAAGAAGAAAGGAAGAAGAAAGGAAGAAGAAAGGAAGAAGAAAGAAAGAAAGAACGAAGAAAGAAAGAAGAAAGAAAGAAGAAAGAAAGAAGAAAGAAAGAGGAAAGAAAGAAGTAAGAAAGAAAGTAGAAAGAAAGATAGAAAGAAAGAAGAAAGAAAGAAAGAAGAAAATAGAATGAAGAAAGAAACAAAGAAGAAAGAAAGAAAGAAGAAAGAAGAAAGAAAGAAGAAGAAAGAAAGAAGCAAGAAAGAAGAAAGAGAGAAAGAAGAAAGAAAGAAGAAAGAAAGAAGAAAGAAAGAAGAAAGAAAGAAGAAAGAAAGAAAGAAGAAAGAAAGAAGAGAGAAAGGAGAAAGATAGAAGAAAGAAAGAAGAAAGAAATAAGAAAGAAGGAAAGAAGAAAGAAACAAAGAAGAAAGAAACAAAGAAAGAAGTAAGAAATAAAGAAGGAAGAAAGAAGTAAGAAAAAAGTAAGAAAGAAGTAAGAAAGAAAGAAGAATAAAGAAAGAATAAAGAAACAAGAGAGAAAGAAGAAATAAAAAGAAAGAAAGAAGAAAGAAAGAAGAAAGAAAGAAAGAAGAAAGAAAGAAGAAAGAACGAAAGAAGAAAGAAAGAAGAAAGAAAGAAGAAAGAAAGAAGAAATAAAGAAGAAATAAAGAAGAAAGAAAGAAGAAAAACGAAAGAAGCAAGAAAGAATAAAGAAAGAAGAAAGAAAGAAAGAAGAAAAAAAGAGGAAAGAAACAAAAAAGAAAGAACGAAAGAAAGAAGCAAGAAAGAAGAAAGAAAGTAGAAAAAAAGAAGAAAGAAAGAAGAAAGAAGAAAGAAAGAAGAAAGAAAGAAGTAAGAAAGAAATAAGAAGGAAAGAAGAAAGAAAGAAAGAAAGAAGAAAGAAAGAAGTAAGAAAGATGTAAGAAAGAAAGAAGAAAGAAAGAAAGAAGAAAGGAAGAAAGAGGAAAGAAAGAAGAAGGAAAGAAGAAAGAAAGAAGAAAGAAAGAAGGAAGAAAGAATTAAGAAATAAGTAAGAAAGAAAGAAAGAAGAAAGAAAGAAGAAAGAAAGAAGTAAGTAAGAAAGAAGAAAGAAAGAAAGAAGAAAGAAAAAGAAAGAATAAAGAAAGAAGAAAGAAAGAAGAAAGAAAGAAAGACAGAACAAAGAAAGAAAGAAGAAAGAAAGAAGAAAGGAAGAAGACAGAAAGAAGAAAGAAAGAAATAAGAAAGAAGAAAGAAAGAAGAAATAAAGAAGTAAGAAAGAAGAAAGAGGAATGACAGAAAGTAGGAAAGAAAGAAAGAAAGAACAAAAAGAGGAAAGAAACAAGTAAGAAGGAAAGAAAAAATATAGAAAAACAAAGAAAGAAGAAAGAAAGAAGTAAGAAAGAAAGAAAAAAGAAGAAGAAAGAAAGAAAAGAGAAAGAAAGAAAGAAAGATGAAAGAAAGAAAGAAAGAATAAAGAAAGAATAAAGAAAGAAGAAAGAAAGAAGAAAGAAAGAAGAAAGAAAGAAGAAAGAAAGAAGAAAGAAGAAAGAAAGGAAGAAGAAAGAAAGAAGAAAGAAAGAAGAAATAAAGGAGTAAGAAAGAAGAAAGAAAAAAGAAAGAAAGAAGTAGGAAAGAAGACAGAAATAAGAAAGAAAGAAGAAAGAAAATAGTAAGAAAGAAAGAATAAAGAAAGAATAAAGAAAGAAGAAAGAAAGTCGAAAGAAAGGAAGAAGAAAGAAAAAAAGAAAGAAAGAAGAAAAAAGAAAGAAAGAAGAAAGAAAGAAAGAAGAAAGAAAGAAAGAAAGAACAAAGAAAGAAATAAAGAACAAAGAAAGAAGAAAGACAGAAGAAAGAAAGAAGATAGAAAGAAGAAAGACGAAAGAAAGAAGTAAGAAAGAAGCAAGAAAGAAGAAAGAAAGAAAGAAGAAAAAGAAAGAAGAAAGAAAGAAGAAAGAAAAAAGAGAGAAAGAAGTAAGAGAGAAGACGGAAATAAGAAAGAAAGAAGAAAGAAAATAGTAAGAAAGAAAGAATAAAGAAAGAAGAAAGGAAGAAGAAAGGAAGAAGCATGGAAGAATAATGAAAGAAGAAGGAAGAAGAAAGAAACAAGAAAGAAAGAAAAAAGAAAGAAGAAAGAAGAAAGATAGAAGAAAGAAAAAAGAAAGAAGGAAATAAGAAAGAAATCTGAAAGAAAGCAGAAAGAAAGAAAGAAGAAAGAAAGAAGAAAGGAAGAATAAAGAAAGAAGAAAGAAGAAAGAAAGAAAGAAGAAAGAAAGGAGAAAGAAAGAAAGAAGAAAGAAAGAATAAAGGAAGAATAAAGAAAGAAGAAAGAAGAAAGAAAGAAAGAAGAAAGAAAGCAGAAACAAAGAGGAAAGAAAGAAGAAAGAAGAAAGAAAGAAGAAACAAAGAAGAAAGAAAGAAGAAAGAAAGAATTAAGAAAGAAGTATGAATGAAGTACGAAAGAAAGAAGAAAAGAAGAAGAAAGGAAGAAGAAAGGAAGAAAGAAGAAAGTAAGAAGAAAGGAAGAATGAAGAAAGAAAGAAAGAAAGAAAGAAAGAAAGAAAGAAAGAAAGAAAGAAAAAGAAAGAAAGAAAGAAGGAAAGAAGAAGGAAAGAATGAAGTAAGAAAGAAGAGAGAAAGAAGAAATAAAGAAGAAAGGAAGAAGAAAGAAGAAGAAAGGAAGAAAAAAGAAAGAAGAAAGAAAGAAGAAAGAAAGAAAAAAGAAAGAAGAAAGAAGAAATATAGAAGAAAGAAAAAAGAAAGAATGAAAGAAGAAAGAAAGATGAAAGAAAAAAGAAATAAAGAGGAAAGAAAGAAGAAAGAAAGAAAGAAGAAAGAAAGAAGAAAGAAAGAAAGAAGAAGGATAAAAGAAAGAAGAAAGATAAAAGAAAGAAAAAAGAAAGAAGGAAAGAAGAAAGAAAGAAGAAAGGAAGAAGAAAGAAAGAAGAAAGTAAGAAGAAAGAAAGAAGAAAGAAGAAAGATAGAATAAAGAAAAAAGAAATAAGGAAAGAAGAAAGAAAGAAGAAAGAAAGAAGCAAGAAAGAAAGAAGAAAGAAAGAAGAAAGGAAGAAGAAAGGAAGAAGAAAGGAAGAATAAAGAAAGAAGAAAGAAAGCAGAAAGAAAGAGGAAAGAAAGAAGAAGGAAGAAAGAAAGAAGAAACAAAGAAGAAAGAAAGAAGAAAGAAATAAGAAAGAAAGAAGAAAGGAAGAAGAAAGATAGAAGAAAGGAAGAAAGAAGAAAGAAAGAACAAAGAAAGAAAGAAGAAAGAAAGAAGAAAGAAAGATGTTAGAAAGAAAGAAGAAAGAAAGAAGTAAGAAAGAAGTAAGAAATATGTAAGAAAGAATGAAGAAAGAAAGAAGAAAGAAAGAAGAAAGAAAGAAGAGAGAAGGAAGAAAGAAAGAAGAAAGAAAGAAGAAAGAAAGAAAGAAAGAAAGAAATAAGAAAGAAAGAAAGAAGAAAGGAAGAATGAAGAAAGAAAGAAAGAAGAAATAAAGAGAAAAGAAACAAAGAAGAAAGAAAGAAAGGAAGAAAGAAGAAAGAAAGAAGAAAGAAGAAAGAAAGAAGCAAGAAAGAAGAAGGAAAGAAAGAAGAAAGAAGAAAGAAAGAAGAAAGAAAGAAAGAAGAAAGAAAGAAGAGAGAAAGGAGAAAGATAGAAGAAAGATAGAATAAAGAAAGAAAGAAGAAACAAAGAAGAAAGAAAGGACAAAGGAAGAAGAAAGGAAGAAGAAAGAAAGACAGAAGAAAGAAAGAAGAAAGAAAGAGGAAAGAAAGAAGAAAGAAGAAAGGAAGAAGAAAGAAAGAAGAAAGAAAGAAGAAAGAAAGTAGTAAGAAAGAAGTAAGAAAGAAAGAAGAAATGAAGTAGAAAGGAAGAAGAAAGGAAGAAACAAGAAAGAAAGAACGAAGAAAGAAAGAAGAAAAATAGAAGAAAGAAAGAATAAAGAAAGAAGAAAGAAAGAATAAAGAAAGAAGAAAGAAAGAAGAAAGAAAGAAGAAAGAAAGAAGAAAGAAAGAAGAAAGAAAGAAGAAAGAAAGAAGTAAGAAAGAAGTAAGAAAGAAAGAAGAAAGTAAGAAGAAAGGAAGAAGGTAGAAAGAAAGAACGAAGAAAGAAAGAAGAGAGAAGGAAGAAAGAAAGAAGAAAGAAAGAAGAAAGAAAGAAGAAAGAAAGAAAGAAGAAAGAAAGAAAGAAGAAAGAAAGAAGTAAGAAAGAAAGAAGAAATAAAGGAGAAAGAAAGAAGTAAGAAAGAAATAAAGAAGAAAGAAAGAAGACAGAAAGAAGAAAGAAAAAAGAAATAAAGAAGAAAGAAAGAATTAAGAAAGTATTAAGAAAGAAGTAAAAAGAAGTAAGAAATAAAGAAGAAAGAAAGAAGAAAGAAAGAAAGAAAGAAAGAAGAAAGAGAGAAGAAAGAAAGAAAGAAAAAAGAGAGAAATAATAAAGAAAGAAGAAAGAAAGAAAGAAGAAAGAAAGAAGAAATAAAGAACTAAGAAAGAAGAAAGAAAAAAGAAAGAAAGAAGTAGGAAAGAAGACAGAAATAAGAAAGAAAGAAGAAAGAAAATAGTAAGAAAGAAAGAATAAAGAAAGAAGAAAGAAAGAAGAAAGAAAGTCGAAAAAAAGGAAGAAGAAAGAAAAAAATGAAAGAAAGAAGAAAAAAGAAAGAAAGAAGAAAGAAAGAAAGAAGAAAGAAAGAAAGAACGAACAAAGAAAGAAATAAAGAACAAAGAAAGAAATAAAGAACAAAGAAAGAAGAAAGACAGAAGAAAGAAAGAAGAAAGAAAGAAGAAAGACGAAAGAAAGAAGTAAGAAAGAAGCAAGAAAGAAGAAAGAAAGAAAGAAGAAAGAAAGAAGAAAGAAAGAAAGAAGAAATAAAGAAGTAAGAAAGAAGAAAGGAAGAATAAAGAAAGAAGAAAGAAAGAAGAAAGAAAGTCGAAAGAAATGAAGAAGAAAGAAAAAAAGAAAGAACAAAGAAAGAAATAAAGAACAAAGAAAGAAGAAAGACAGAAGAAAGAAAGAAGAAAGAAAGAAGAAAGAAAGACGAAAGAAAGAAGTAAGAAAGAAGCAAGAAAGAAGAAAGAAAGAAATAAGAAATAAAGAAAAAAGTATGAAAGAAGAAAGAAAGAAGAATGAAAGAAGACAGAAAAAAGAAAGAAAGAAAGGAGAAAGAAAGAAAGAAGAAAGAAAGAAGAAAGAAAAAAGAGAGAAAGAAGTAAGAGAGAAGACGGAAATAAGAAAGAAAGAAGAAAGAAAATAGTAAGAAAGAAAGAATAAAGAAAGAAGAAAGGAAGAAGCATGGAAGAATAATGAAAGAAGAAGGAAGAAGAAAGAAACAAGAAAGAAAGAAAAAAGAAAGAAGAAAGATAGAAGAAAGAAAAAACAAAGAAGGAAATAAGAAAGAAATATGAAAGAAAGCAGAAAGAAAGTAAGAAGAAAGAAAGAAGAAAGGAAGAATAAAGAAAGAAGAAAGAAGAAAGAAAGACAGAAGAAAGAAAGCAGAAAGAAAGAAAGAAGAAAGAAAGAATAAAGGAAGAATAAAGAAAGAAGAAAGAAGAAAGAAAGAAAGAAGAAAGCAGGCAGAAAGAAAGAAAGAAGAAAGAATTAAGAAAGAAATAAGAATGAAGTACGAAAGAAAGAAGAAAAGAAGAAGAAAGGAGGAAGAAAGGAAGAAAGAAGAAAGTAAGAAGAAAAGAAGAATGAAGAAAGAATGAAAGAAAGAAGAAATAAAGAGAAAAGAAACAAAGAAGAAAGAAAGAAAGAAAGAAAGAAAGAAAGAAAGAAAGAAAGAAAGAAAGAAAGAAAGAAAGAAAGAAAGAAAGAAAAAGAAAGAAAGAAAGTAGAAAGAAAGAAGAAGGAAAGAATGAAGAAAGAAAGAAGAGAGAAAGAAGAAAGAAAAAAGAAAGAAAGAAGAGAGAAAGAAGAAATAAAGAAGAAAGGAAGAAGAAAGTTAGAAGAAAGGAAGAAAAAAGAAAGAAGAAAGAAAGAAGAAAGAAAGAAAAAAGAAAGAAGAAAGAAGAAATATAGAAGAAAGAAAAAAGAAAGAATGAAAGAAGAAAGAAAGATGAAAGAAAAAAGAAATAAAGAGGAAAGAAAGAAGAAAGAAAGAAAGAAGAAAGAAAGAAGAAAGAAAGAAAGAAGAAAGATAAAAGAAAGAAAAAAGAAAGAAGGAAAGAAGAAAGAAAGAAGAAAGGAAGAAGAAAGAAAGAAGAAAGTAAGAAGAAAGTAAGAAGAAAGAAAGAAGAAAGAAAGAAGAAAGGAAGAAGAAAGGAAGAAAGAAGAAAGAAAGAAGAAAGAAAGAGGAAAGAAAGAAGAAAGAAGAAAGGAAGAAGAAAGAAAGAAGTAAGGAAGAAGAAGGAAAGTAGTAAGAAAGAAGTAAAAAAGAAAGAAGAAAGGAAGTAGAAAGGAAGAAGAAAGGAAGAAAGAAGAAAGAAGAAAGAAAGATGTTAGAAAGAAAGAAGAAAGAAAGAAAGAAGAAAGAAAGAAGTAAGAAAGATGTAGGAAAGAAAGAAGAAAGAAAGAAGTAAGAAAGAAGTAAGAAAGAAGAAAGAAAGAAAGAAGCAAGAAAGAAGAAAGAGAGAAAGAAGGAAAGAAGAAAGAAAGAAGAAAGGAAGAAAGAAGAAAGAAATGAAAGAAGAAAGAAAGAAAGAAGAAGGAAAGAAGTAAGAAAGATGTAAGAAAGAAGTTAGAAAGAAAGAAGAAAGGAAGAAGAAAGGAAGAAGAAAGGAAGAAAGAAGAAAGAACGAAGAAAGAAATAAGAATGAAAGGAGAGGAAGGAATTAAGAAAGAATGAAGAAAGAAAGAAATAAGAAAGAAAGAAGAAAGAAAAGAAAGAAAGAAGAAAGAAAGAAGAAAGAAAGAAGAAAGAAAGTAGAAAGAAAGAAGAAAGTAAGAAAGAAAAAAGACTGAAGAAATAAAGAAGTAAGAAGGAAGTAAGAAACAAGAAAGAAAGAAGAAAGAAAGAATACAGAATGAAGAAAGAAAGAAAAAAGAAAGAAAGAAAGAAGAAAAAACTAAGAAAGAAAGCAGAAAGTAACAAAGAAGAAAGAAATAAAGAAGGAAAGAAAGAAGAAAGAAAGAAAAAAGAACGAAGAAAGAAGAAAGAAAGAAGAAAGAAAGAAAGAGGAAAGAAAGAGGAAAGAAAGAAGAAAGAAAGAAGAAAGGAAGAAGAAAGGAAGAAGAAATGAAGAATGAAGAAAAAGAAAGAAAGAAGAAAGAAAGAAGAAAGAAAGAAGAAAGAAAGAAGAAAGAAAGAAAAAGAAAGAAAGAAGAGAGAAAGCAGAAAGATAAAAGAAAGACAGAAGAAAGAAAGGAGAAAGAAAGAAGAAAGAAAGAAGAAAGAAAGAGGAAAGAAAGAAGAAAGAAGAAAGTAAGAAGAAAGAAAGAAGAAAGAAAGAAGAAAGTAAGAGGAAAGAAGAAAGAAAGAAGAAAGAAAAAAAGAAAGAAGGAAAGAATAAAGAAATAAGAAATAAGAAAGAAAGAAGAAAGTAAGAAAGAAGAAAGAAAGGAGAAAGAAAGAAGAAAGGAAGAAGAAAGGAAGAAGAAAGGAAGAAGAAAGAAAGAAAGAACGAAGAAAGAAAGAAGAAAGAAAGAAGAAAGAAAGAAGAAAGAAAGAGGAAAGAAAGAAGTAAGAAAGAAAGTAGAAAGAAAGATAGAAAGAAAGAAGAAAGAAAGAAAGAAGAAAATAGAATGAAGAAAGAAACAAAGAAGAAAGAAAGAAAGAAGAAAGAAAGAAGAAAGAAAGAAGAAGAAAGAAAGAAGCAAGAAAGAAGAAAGAGAGAAAGAAGAAAGAAAGAAGAAAGAAAGAAGAAAGAAAGAAGAAAGAAAGAAGAAAGAAAGAAGAAAGAAATAAGAAAGAAGGAAAGAAGAAAGAAACAAAGAAGAAAGAAACAAAGAAAGAAGTAAGAAATAAAGAAGGAAGAAAGAAGTAAGAAAAAAGTAAGAAAGAAGTAAGAAAGAAAGAAGAATAAAGAAAGAATAAAGAAACAAGAGAGAAAGAAGAAATAAAAAGAAAGAAAGAAGAAAAAAAGAAGAAAGAAAGAAAGAAGAAAGAAAGAAGAAAGAACGAAAGAAGAAAGAAAGAAGAAAGAAAGAAGAAAGAAAGAAGAAATAAAGAAGAAATAAAGAAGAAAGAAAGAAGAAAAACGAAAGAAGCAAGAACGAATAAGGAAAGAAGAAAGAAAGAAAGAAGAAAAAAAGAGGAAAGAAACAAAAAAGAAAGAAAGAAAGAAAGAAGCAAGAAAGAAGAAAGAAAGTAGAAAAAAAGAAGAAAGAAAGAAGAAAGAAAGAAGAGAGAAAGGAGAAAGATAGAAGAAAGAAAGAAGAAAGAAAGGAAGAAGAAAGAAAGAATAAAGAAAGAAGAAAGAAGAAAGAAAGAAAGAAGAAAGAAAGAAAGCAGAAAGAAAGAGGAAAGAAAGAAGAAAGAAGAAAGAAAGAAGAAAGAAAGAAGTAAGAAAGAAATAAGAAGGAAAGAAGAAAGAAAGAAAGAAAGAAGAAAGAAAGAAGTAAGAAAGATGTAAGAAAGAAAGAAGAAAGAAAGAAAGAAGAAAGGAAGAAAGAAAGAAAGAAGAAAGGAAGAATGAAGAAAGAAAGATAGAAGAAAGAAAGAGAAAAGAAACAAAGAAGAAAGAAAGAAAGAAAGAAGAAAGAAAGAAGAAAGAAGAAAGAAAGAAGCAAGAAAGAAGAAGGAAAGAAAGAAGAAAGAAGAAAGAAGAAAGAAGAAAGAAGAATGAAGAAAGAAAGAAGTAAGAAAGAAAGAAGAAAGAAAGAAAGAAGAGGGAAAGGAGAATGATAGAAGAAAGATAGAAGAAAGAAAGAAGAAAGAAAGAATAAAGAAAGAAGAAAGGAAGAAGAAAGAAAGAAAGAAGAAAGAAAGTGGAAAGAAAGAAGAAAGAAGAAAGGAAGAAGAAAGAAAGAAGAAAGAAAGAAGAAAGAAAGAAGAAAGAAAGTAGTAAGAAAGAAGTAAGAAAGAAAGAAGAAAGGAAGTAGAAAGGAAGAAGAAAGGAAGAAAGAAGAAAGAAAGAACGAAGAAAGAAAGAAGAAAGAAGAAAGAAAGAAGAAAGAAAGAAGAATGAAAGAAGAAAGAATGAAGAAAGAAAGAAGAAAGAAAGAAAAAAGAAATTAGGAAGGAAGAAAGAAGTAAGAAAAAGGTTATAAAGAAGTAAGAAAGAAAGAAGAATAAAGAGAGAAAAAAGAAACAAGAAAGAAAGAAGAAAGAAGAAAGAAAGAAGAAAGAAGGAAGAAAGAACGAAAGAAGTAAGAAAGAAGAAAGGAAGAAGAAATAAAGAAGAAAGAAGAAAGAAGAAAGAAATATGAAAGAAGTAAGAAAGAAAGAAGTAAGAAAGAAAGAAGAAAGATAGACAGAAAGAAGAAAGAAAGAAAGAAGAAAGGAAGAATGAAGAAAGAAAAAAAAAAGAAAGAAAGAAAGTTAGAAGAAAGAAAGAAGAAAGAAAGAAGAAGAAAGAAAGAAGCAAGAAAGAAGCAAGAAAGAAGAAAGAAAGAAGAAAGAAAGAATGAAGAAAGAAACAAAGAAGAAAGAAAGAAAGTTAGAAGAAAGAAAGAAGAAAGAAAGAAGAAGAAAGAAAGAAGCAAGAAAGAAGCAAGAAAGAAGAAAGAAAGAAGAAAGAAAGAAGAAAGAAAGAAGAAAGGAAGAAAGAAGAAAGAAAGAAGAGAGATAGGAGAAAGATAGAAGAAAGAAAGAAGAAAGAAAGCAAGAAGAAAGAAAGAAGAAAGAAAGAATAAAGGAAGAAGAAAGGAAGAAGAAAGGAAGAATAAAGAAAGAAGAAAGGAAGAAGAAAGAAAGAAGAAAGAAAGAAGAAAGAAAGAAGAAAGAAGAAAGATAGAAGAAAGAAAAAAGAAAGAAGGAAAGAAGAAAGAAAGAAGAAAGAAAGAAGAAAGGAAGAAGAAAGGAAGAAGAAAGGAAGAATAAAGAAAGAAGAAAGAAAGAAAGAAGAAAGAAAGAAAGAAGAAAGAAAGCAGAAAGAAAGAGGAAAGAAAGAATAAAGAAGAAAGAAAGAAGAAACAAAGAAGTAATAAAGAAGAAAGAAAGAAGTAAGAAAGATGTAAGAAAGAAGTAAGAAAGAAAGAAGAAAGGAAGAAGAAAGGAAGAAGAAATGAAGAAAGAAGAAAGAAAGAACAAAGAAAGAAAGAAGAAAGCATGAAGAAAGAAAGAAGAAAGAAAGAAGAGAGAAAGAAGAGAGAAAGAAGAAAGAAAGAAGAAAGAAAGAAGAAAGAAATAAAGAAAGAAGAAAGAAAGAGAAAAGAAACAAAGAATAAAGAAAGAATGAAAGAAGAAAGAAAGAAGAAAGAAAGAAGAAAGAAAGAAGCAAGAAAGAAGAAGAAAAGAAAGAAGAAAGAAAGAAGAGAGAAAGGAGAAATAAAGAAGAAAGATAGAAGAAAGAAAGAAGAAAGAAAGAAGAAAGAAAGAAGAAAGGAAGAAGAAAGGAAGAAGAAAGGAAGAAAGAAGAAAGAAAGAAGAAAGAAAGAGGAAAGAAAGAAGAAAGAAGAAAGGAAGAAGAAAGAAAGAAGAAAGAAAGAAGAAGGAAAGTAGTAAGAAAGAAGTAAGAAAGAAAGAAGAAAGGAAGTAGAAAGGAAGAAGAAAGTAAGAAAGAAGAAAGAAAGAACGAAGAAAGAAAGAGGGAAGAAAGAAGAAGGAAGAAACAAAGAAGAAACAAAGAAGAAAGAAAGAAGTAAGAAAGAAATAAGAAAGAACTAAGAAAGAAAGAAGAAAGAAAGAAGAAAGAAAGAAGAAAGAAAGAAGAAAGAAAAAAGAAAGAAGGAAGAGAGAAAGAAAGAAGAAAGGAAGAATGAAGAAAGAAAGAAAGAAAGAAGAAAGAAAGAGAAAAGAAACAAAGAAGAAAGAAAGAAAGAAAGTAGAAAGAAAGAAGAAAGAAAGAAGAAAGAAGAAAGAAGAAAGAAAGAAGCAAGAAAGAAGAAGGAAAGAAAGAAGAAAGAAAGAAGAGAGAAAGGAGAAAGGTAGAAGAAAGATAGAAGAAAGAAAGAAAGAAGAAAGAAAGAAGAAAGAAAGAAGAAAGAAAGAAGAAAGGAAGAAGAAAGGAAGAAGAAAGGAAGAATAAAGAAATGAGAAAGGAAGAAGAAAGGAAGAAGAAAGAAAGAAGAATGAAAGAAGAAAGAAGACAGATAGAAGAAAGAAAAAAGAAAGAAGGAAAGAAAGAAAGAAAGAAAGAAGAAAGAAAGAAGAAAGAAAATAGTAAGGAAGAAGACAGGAAGAAGAAAGGTAGAATAAAGAAAGGAAGAAAGAAAGAAAGAAGAAAGAGAGCAGAAAGAAAGAGGAAAGAAAGAAGAAAGAAGAAAGAAAGAAGAAACAAAGAAAGAAGAAAGAAAGAAAGAGGAAAGAAAGAAGAGAGAAAGGAGAAAATAGAAGAATGAAAGAAGAAAGAAAGAAGAAAGAAAGGAAGAAGAAAGGAAGAATAAAGAAAGAAGAAAGGAAGAAGAAAGAAAGAAGAAAGAAAAAAGAAAGAAAGAAGAAAGAACAAAGATAGAAGAAAGAACAAAGAAAGAAGGAAAGAAGAAAAAAGGAAGAATAAAGAAAGAAGAAAGAAAGAAAGAAGAAAGAAAGAAAGCAGAAAGAAAGAGGAAAGAAAGAAGAAAGAAGAAAGAAAGAAGAAAGAAAGAAGTAAGAAAGAAATAAGAAGAAAGAAAGAATAAAGAAGAAAGAAAGAAGAAACAAAGAAGAAGTAAAGAAGAAAGAAAGAAGTAAGAAAGATGTAAGAAAGAAGTAAGAAAGAAAGAAGAAAGGAAGAAGAAAGGAAGAAGAAATGAAGAAAGAAGAAAGAAAGAACAAAGAAAGAAAGAAGAAAGAATGAAGAAAGAAAGAAGAAAGAAGAGAGAAAGAAGAGAGAAAGAAGAAAGAAAGAAGAAAGAAAGAAGAAAGAAATAAAGAAAGAAGAAAGAAAGAGAAAAGAAACAAAGAATAAAGAAAGAATGAAAGAAGAAAGAAAGAAGAAAGAAGAAAGAAAGAAGCAAGAAAGAAGAAGAAAAGAACGAAGAAAGAAGAAAGAAAGAAGAAAGAAAGAAGAAAGAAAGGAGAGAGAAAGGAGAAATAAAGAAGAATGATAGAAGAAAGAAAGAAGAAAGAAAGAAGAAAGAAAGAAGAAAGGAAGAAGAAAGGAAGAAGAAAGGAAGAAAGAAGAAAGAAAGAAGAATGAAAGAGGAAAGAAAGAAGAAAGAAGAAAGGAAGAAGAAAGAAAGAAGAAAGAAAGAAGAAGGAAAGTAGTAAGAAAGAAGTAAGAAAGAAAGAAGAAAGGAAGTAGAAAGGAAGAAGATAGTAAGAAAGAAGAAAGAAAGAACGAAGAAAGAAAGAGGAAAGAAAGAAGAAGGAAGAAACAAAGAAGAAACAAAGAAGAATGAAAGACGTAAGAAAGAAATAAGAAAGAACTAAGAAAGAAAGAAGAAAGAAAGAAGAAAGAAAGAAGAAAGAAAGAAGAAAGAAGAAATAAAGAAGAAAGAAAGAAGAAAGAAGAAAGAAATAAGAAAGGAAGATGTTAGAAAGAAAGAAGAAAGAAAGAAGTAAGAAAGAAATAAGAAAGAACTAAGAAAGAAAGAAGAAAGAAAGACGAAAGAAAGAAGAAAGAAGAAAGAAAGAAGAAAGAAAGAAAGAAGAAAGAAAGCAGAAAGAAAGAGGAAAGAAAGAATAAAGAAGAAAGAAAGAAGAAACAAAGAAGAAATAAAGAAGAAAGAAAGAAGTAAGAAAGATGTAAGAAAGAAGTAAGAAAGAAAGAAGAAAGGAAGAAGAAAGGAAGAAGAAAGGAAGAAAGAAGAAAGAACAAAGAAAGAAAGAAGAAAGAATGAAGAAAGAAAGAAGAAAGAAAGAAGAGAGAAAGAAGAGAGAAAGAAGAAAGAAAGAAGAAAGAAAGAAGAAAGAAAGAAGAAAGAAGAAAGAAAGAAGAAAGAAAAAAGAAAGAAGGAAGAGAGAAAGAAAGAAGAAAGGAAGAATGAAGAAAGAAAGAAAGAAAGAAGAAAGAAAGAGAAAAGAAACAAAGAAGAAAGAAAAAAAAGAAAGTAGAAAGAAAGAAGAAAGAAAGAAGAAAGAAGAAAGAAGAAAGAAAGAAGCAAGAAAGAAGAAGGAAAGAAAGAAGAAAGAAAGAAGAGAGAAAGGAGAAAGGTAGAAGAAAGATAGAAGAAAGAAAGAAAGAAGAAAGAAAGAAGAAAGAAAGAAGAAAGAAAGAAGAAAGGAAGAAGAAAGGAAGAAGAAAGGAAGAATAAACAAATGAGAAAGGAAGAAGAAAGGAAGAAGAAAGAAAGAAGAAAGAAAGAAGAAAGAAGACAGAAGAAAGAAAAAAGAAAGAAGGAAAGAAGAAAGAAAGAAGAAAGAAAGAAGAAAGAAAGAAAGAAAGAATGAAAGAAAGAAAGAAAGAAAGAAAGAAAGAAAGAAAGAAAGAAAGAAAGAAAGAAAGAAAGAAGAAAGAAAGAAGAAAGAAAATAGAAAGGAAGAAGACAGGAAGAAGAAAGGTAGAATAAAGAAAGGAAGAAAGAAAGAAAGAAGAAAGAGAGCAGAAAGAAAGAGGAAAGAAAGAAGAAAGAAGAAAGAAAGAAGAAACAAAGAAGAAAGAAAGAAGAAAGAAAGAAGTAAGAAAGAAGTAGAAAGAAGTAAGAAAGAAAGAAGAAAGGAAGAAGAAAGGAAGAAAGAAGAAAGAAAGAACGAAGAAAGAAAGAAAGAAGAAAGAAAGAAAGAAGAAAGAAAGAGGAAAGAAACAAAGAAGAAAGAAAGAAAGAAGCAAGAAAGAAGAAAGAAAGTAGAAAAAAAGAAGAAAGAAAGAAGAAAGAAAGAAAGAAGAAAGAAAGAAGAGAGAAAGGAGAAAGATAGAAGAATGAAAGAAGAAAGAAAGAAGACAGAAATGAAGAAGAAAGGAAGAATAAATAAAGAAGAAAGGAAGAAGAAAGAAAGAAGAAAGAAAAATAAAGAAAGAAGAAAGAACAAACATAGAAGAAAGAACAAAGAAAGAAGGAAAGAAGAAAAAAGGAAGAATAAAGAAAGAAGAAAGAAAGAACGAAGAAAGAAAGAAAGCAGAAACAAAGAAGAAATAAAGAAGAAAGAAAGAAGTAAGAAAGAAAGAAGAAAGGAAGAAGAAAGGAAGAAGAAAGGAAGAAAGAAGAAAGAAAGAACAAAGAAAGAAAGAAGAAAGAATGAAGAAAGAAAGAAGAAAGAAATAAGAGAGAAAGAAGAAAGAAATAAAGAAAGAGGAAAGAAAGAGAAAAGAAACAAAGAATAAAGAAAGAATGAAAGAAGAAAGAAAGAAGAAAGAAAGAAGAAAGAAAGAAGCAAGAAAGAAGAAGAAAAGAAAGAAGAAAGAAGAAAGAAAGAAGAAAGAAGAAAGAAAGAAAGAAAGAAGAGAGAAAGGAGAAATAAAGAAGAAAGATAGAAGAAAGAAAGAAGAAAGAAAGAAGAAAGAGAGAAGAAAGGAAGAAGAAAGGAAGAAGAAAGAAAGAAAGAAGAAAGAAAGAAGAAAGAAAGAGGAAAGAAAGAAGAAAGAAGAAAGGAAGAAGAAAGAAAGAAGAAAGAAAGAAGAAAGAAAGAAGAAGGAAAGTAGTAAGAAAGAAGTAAGAAAGAAAGAAGAAAGGAAGTAGAAAGGAAGAAGAAAGTAAGAAAGAAGAAAGAAAGAACGAAGAAAGAAAGAGGAAAGAAAGAAGAAGGAAGAAACAAAGAAGAAACAAAGAAGAAAGAAAGAAGAAAGAAAGAAGAAAGAAACAAGAAGAAAGAAAGAAGAAAGAAAGAAAGAATAAAGAAGAAAGAAATAAGAAAGAAAGATGTTAGAAAGAAAGAAGAGAGAAAGAAAGAAGAAAGGAAAAAGAAAAAGGAAGAGAGAAAGAAAGAAGAAAGGAAGAATGAAGAAAGAAAGAAAGAAGAAAGAAAGAGAAAAGAAACAAAGAAGAAAGAAAGAAAGAAAGTAGAAAGAAAGGAGAAAGAAAGAAGAAAGAACGAAGAAAGAAGAAAGAAGAAAGAAGAAGGAAAGAAAGAAGAGAGAAAGGAGAAAGGTAGAAGAAAGACAGAAGAAAGAAAGAAGAAAGAAAGAAGAAAGAAAGAAGAAAGAAAGAAGAAAGGAAGAAGAAAGAAAGAAGAAAGAAAGAAGAAGGAAAGTAGTAAGAAAGAAGTAAGAAAGAAAGAAGAAAGGAAGTAGAAAGGAAGAAGAAAGTAAGAAAGAAGAAAGAAAGAACGAAGAAAGAAAGAGGAAAGAAAGAAGAAGGAAGAAACAAAGAAGAAACAAAGAAGAAAGAAAGAAGAAAGAAAGAAGAAAGAAACAAGAAGAAAGAAAGAAGAAAGAAAGAAAGAATAAAGAAGAAAGAAATAAGAAAGAAAGATGTTAGAAAGAAAGAAGAGAGAAAGAAAGAAGAAAGGAAAAAGAAAAAGGAAGAGAGAAAGAAAGAAGAAAGGAAGAATGAAGAAAGAAAGAAAGAAGAAAGAAAGAGAAAAGAAACAAAGAAGAAAGAAAGAAAGAAAGTAGAAAGAAAGAAGAAAGAAAGAAGAAAGAAAGAAGAAAGAAGAAAGAAGAAGGAAAGAAAGAAGAGAGAAAGGAGAAAGGTAGAAGAAAGATAGAAGAAAGAAAGAAGAAAGAAAGAAGAAAGAAAGAAGAAAGAAAGAAGAAAGGAAGAAGAAAGAAAGAAGAAAGAAAGAAAGAAGAAAGAAAGGAGAAAGAAAGAAGAAAGAAAGAAGAAAGGAAGAAGAAAGGAAGAAGAAAGGAAGAATAAAGAAAGGAGAAAGGAAGAAGAAAGGAAGAAGAAAGAAAGAAGAAAGAAAGAAGAAAGAAGAGAGATAGAAGAAAGAAAAAAGAAAGAAGGAAAGAAGAAAGAAAGAAGAAAGAAAGAAGAAAGAAAGAAGAAAGAAAGAAAGGAAGAAAGAAAGAATGAAAGAAAGAAAGAAAGAAAGAAGAAAGAAAGAAGAAAGAAAATAGAAAGGAAGAAGACAGGAAGAAGAAAGGTAGAATAAAGAAAGGAAGAAAGAATGAAAGAAGAAAGAGAGCAGAAAGAAAGAGGAAAGAAAGAAGAAAGAAGAAAGAAAGAAGAAACAAAGAAGAAAGAAAAAAGAAAGAAAGAAGAAAGAAGTAGAAAGAAGTAAGAAAGAAAGAAGAAAGGAAGAAGAAAGGAAGAAAGAAGAAAGAAAGAACGAAGAAAGAAAGAAGAATGAAAGAAGAACGAAAGAAGAAAGAAAGATATTAGAAAGAAGAAAGAAAGAAAGAAGAAAGAAGTAAGACATGTAAGAAAGAATGAAGAAAGAAAGAAGAAAGAAAGAAGAAAGAAAGAAGAAATAAAGAAGAAAGAAAGAAGAGAAAAAGAAGAGAGAAAGAAGAAAGAAAAAAGAAAGAAAGAAAGAAGAAAGAAAGAAGAAGGAAAGAAAGAAAGAAAGAAGAAAGAAAGAAATAAAGAAGAAAGAAAGATAAAAGAAACAAAGAAGAAAGACAGAAAGAAGAAAGAAAGAAGAAAGAAGAAAGAAAGAAGCAAGAAAGAAGAAGGAAAGAAAGAAGAAAGAAGAAAGAAGAAAGAAAGAAGAAAGAAAGAAAGAAGAAAGAAAGAAAGAAGAGGGAAAGGAGAAAGATAGAAGAAAGATAGAAGAAAGAAAGAAGAAAGAAAGAAGAAAGAAAGAAGAAAGGAAGAAGAAAGGAAGAAGAAAGAAAGAAAGAAGAGAGAAAGGAGAAAGATAGAAGAAAGAAAGAAGAAAGAAAGAAGAAAGAATCAAAGAAGAAAGAAACAAAGAAGAAAGAAAGAAAGAAAGAAGTAAGAAATAAAGAAGGAAGAAAGAAGTAAGAAAAAAGTAAGAAAGAAGTAAGAAAGAAAGAAGAAAGAAAGAAAGAAGAGAGAAAGAAAGAAGAAGGAAAGAAGAAAGGAAGAAAGAAGAAAGAAAGAAAGAAAGAAGAAAGAAAGAAAGAAGAAAGAAAAAATGAAAGAAGAAAGAATGAAGAAAGAAGAAAGAAATTAGAAAGAAAGAAAGAAGAATGAAAGAAGAAAGAAAGAAAGAAGAAAGGAAAAAGATAGAAAGAAGTAAGAAAGAAGAACTAAAAAAGAAAGAAATAAGAAATAAATAAAGAAGAATGAAAGGAGAAAGAAAGAAGAATGAAAGTAGAGAGAAAGAAAGAAAGAACGAAAGAAGAAAGAAATTAGAAAGAAAGAAAGAAGAAAGAAAGAAAGAATAAAGAAAGAAGAAAGGAAGAAAGAAGAAAGAAAAAGTAAGGAAGAAGAAAGAAATAAGAAAGAAAGAAAGAAGAAAGAAAGAAAGAAGAAAGAAAGAAAGAAAGAACAAAGAAAGAAGTAAGAAAAAGTTTGGAAGAAGAAAGAAATTAGAAAGAAAGAAAGAAGAAAGAAAGAAAGAAGAAAGAAAGAAAGAAAGAAGAAAGAAAGAATAAAGAAAGAAGAAAGAAAGAAGAGAGAAAGAAAGAAAGAACAAAGAAAGAAGAAAGAAGAAAGAAAGAAGAAAGAAAGAATAAAGAAAGAAGAAAGAAAGAAGAGAGAAAGAAAGAAAGAAGAAAGAAAGAAGAAAGAAGAAAGAAAGACGAAAGAAAGAAGCAAGCAAGAGAGAAGAAATAAAGAAGTAAGAAAGAAGAAAGGAATAATAAAGAAAGAAGAACAAAAGAAGAAAGAAATAAGAAATAAAGAAAAAAGTATGAAAGAAGAAAGAAAGAAGAAAGAAAGAAGAATGAAAGAAGAAAGAAAAAAGAAAGAAAGAAAGAAGAAAGAAGAAAGAAAGAAGAAAGAAAGAAGAAAGAAGTAAGAAAGAAGTAAGAAAGAAGTAAGAAAGAAAGAAGAAAGAAAGAACGAAAGAAGAAAGAAAGAAAGAAGAAAGTAGAAAGAAAGAGAAGAAAGAAAGAAGTAAGGAAGAAAGAAGAAAGATAGAAAGAAGAAAGAAAGAAGAAAGAAAGAAGAAAGAAAGAAGAAAGAAAGAAGAAAGAAAGAATTAAGAAAGAAGTAAGAAAGAAAAAAGAAAGAAGGAAGAAAGTAAGAAGAAAGGAAGTAGAAAGAAGTAGAAAGAAAGAAGAAAGAAAGAAGAAAGAAAGAAGTAAGAAAGAATTAAGAAAGAAGAAAGAAAGAAGAAGGAAAGAAAGAAGAAAGATAGAAAGAAAGAACAAAGAAAGAAGAAAGAAAAGAAAGGAAGAAGAAAGAAAGAAGAATAAGAAAGAAAGAAGAAAGAAAGAAGAAAGAAAGAAGAGAGAAAGAAGAAAGAAGAAAGAAAGGAGAAAGAAAGAAAGAAGAAAGAAAGTAGAGAGAAAGAAAGAAGAAAGAAACGAGAAATAAAGAAGAAAGAAAGAAAAAGAAAAGAAAGAAGAAAGAAAGAAGGAAGAAAGAAGGAAGAAAGAAAGAAGTAAGAAAGAAGAAAGAAAGAAAGAAGAAAGAAAGAAAGAAGAGAGAATGAAGAAATAAAGAAGAGGTATAGAAAGAAAGAAAGGAGAAAGAAATAAAGAAGAAAGAAAGAATAAAGGAAGAAAGATAAATGAAAGAAAGAAAGAAGAAAGAAAGAAAGAAGAACGAAATAAGAAAGAAAAAATGAAAGAAGAAAGAATGAAGAGAGAAAAAAGAAAGAAAGAAGTAAGAAGGAAAGCAGAAGGAAAGAAGAAAGAAAGAAGAAAGAAAGAAGAACGAAAGAAGAAAGAAATAAGAAAGAAAGAAAGAAGAATGAAAGAAGAAAGAAAGAAGAAATAAAGAAAGAAAGAAGAAAGAAAGAAGTAAGAAAGAAGAAAGGAAGAATAAAGAAAGAAGAAAGAAAGAAGTAAGAAAGAAGTAAGAAAGAAGCAAGAAAGAAGAAAGATAGAAAGAAGAAAGAAAGAAAGAAGAAAGAAAGGAGAAAGAAAGAAGTTAGAAAGAAGGAAGAAAGAAAGAAGAAAGAAAGAAATAAGAAAGAAAGAAGAAACGAAGAAGAAATAAAGAATAGAGAAAGAAAGAAAGAACAAAGAAAGAAGGAAGAAAAAGAAAGGAAGAAGAAAGAAAGAAGGAAGAAGAAAGAAAAAAGAAAGAAAGAAAGAAGAAAGAAGAAAGAAAGAAGAAAGAAAGAAAGAAGAAATAAAGAAGTAAGAAAGAAGAAAGAAATAAAGAAGAAAGAAAGAAGAATGAAAGAAAGAAGAAGGAAAGAAAGTAAGAAAGAAAGAAAGAAAGAACAAAAAGAAGAAAGAAACAAGTAAGAAAGAAAGAAAAAATATAGACAAACAAAGAAAGAAGAAAGAAAGAGGAAAGAAAGAAGTAAGAAAGAAGTAAGAAAGAAAGAATAAAGAAGAAGAAAGAAAGGAGAAATAAAGAAAGAAGAAAAAAAGAAAGAAAGAATAAATAAAGAAGAAAGAAAGAAGAAAGAAAGAAGAAAGAAAGAAGAAAGAAAGAAAGAAGAAAGAAGAAAGAAAGAAGAAAGAAAGAAGAAAGAAGTAAGAAAGAAGTAAGAAAGAAGTAAGAAAGAAAGAAGAAAGAAAGAACGAAAGAAGAAAGAAAGAAAGAAGAAAGTAGAAAGAAAGAGAAGAAAGAAAGAAGTAAGGAAGAAAGAAGAAAGATAGAAAGAAGAAAGAAAGAAGAAAGAAAGAAGAAAGAAAGAAGAAAGAAAGAAGAAAGAAAGAATTAAGAAAGAAGTAAGAAAGAAAAAAGAAAGAAGGAAGAAAGTAAGAAGAAAGGAAGTAGAAAGAAGTAGAAAGAAAGAAGAAAGAAAGAAGAAAGAAAGAAGTAAGAAAGAAGAAAGAAAGAAGAAGGAAAGAAAGAAGAAAGATAGAAAGAAAGAACAAAGAAAGAAGAAAGAAAAAGAAAGGAAGAAGAAAGAAAGAAGAATAAGAAAGAAAGAAGAAAGAAAGAAGAAAGAAAGAAGAGAGAAAGAAGAAAGAAGAAAGAAAGGAGAAAGAAAGAAAGAAGAAAGAAAGTAGAGAGAAAGAAAGAAGAAAGAAACGAGAAATAAAGAAGAAAGAAAGAAAAAGAAAAGAAAGAAGAAAGAAAGAAGGAAGAAAGAAGGAAGAAAGAAAGAAGTAAGAAAGAAGAAAGAAAGAAAGAAGAAAGAAAGAAAGAAGAGAGAATGAAGAAATAAAGAAGAGGTATAGAAAGAAAGAAAGGAGAAAGAAATAAAGAAGAAAGAAAGAATAAAGGAAGAAAGATAAATGAAAGAAAGAAAGAAGAAAGAAAGAAAGAAGAACGAAATAAGAAAGAAAAAAATGAAAGAAGAAAGAATGAAGAGAGAAAAAAGAAAGAAAGAAGTAAGAAGGAAAGCAGAAGGAAAGAAGAAAGAAAGAAGAAAGAAAGAAGAACGAAAGAAGAAAGAAATAAGAAAGAAAGAAAGAAGAATGAAAGAAGAAAGAAAGAAGAAATAAAGAAAGAAAGAAGAAAGAAAGAAGTAAGAAAGAAGAAAGGAAGAATAAAGAAAGAAGAAAGAAAGAAGTAAGAAAGAAGTAAGAAAGAAGCAAGAAAGAAGAAAGATAGAAAGAAGAAAGAAAGAAAGAAGAAAGAAAGGAGAAAGAAAGAAGTTAGAAAGAAGGAAGAAAGAAAGAAGAAAGAAAGAAATAAGAAAGAAAGAAGAAACGAAGAAGAAATAAAGAATAGAGAAAGAAAGAAAGAACAAAGAAAGAAGGAAGAAAAAGAAAGGAAGAAGAAAGAAAGAAGGAAGAAGAAAGAAAAAAGAAAGAAAGAAAGAAGAAAGAAGAAAGAAAGAAGAAAGAAAGAAAGAAGAAATAAAGAAGTAAGAAAGAAGAAAGAAATAAAGAAGAAAGAAAGAAGAATGAAAGAAAGAAGAAGGAAAGAAAGTAAGAAAGAAAGAAAGAACAAAAAGAAGAAAGAAACAAGTAAGAAAGAAAGAAAAAATATAGACAAACAAAGAAAGAAGAAAGAAAGAGGAAAGAAAGAAGTAAGAAAGAAGTAAGAAAGAAAGAATAAAGAAGAAGAAAGAAAGGAGAAATAAAGAAAGAAGAAAAAAAGAAAGAAAGAATAAATAAAGAAGAAAGAAAGAAGAAAGAAAGAAGAAAGAAAGAAGAAAGAAAGAAAGAAAGAACAAAGAAAGAAAGAAGAAAGAAGAAAGAAAGAAGAAAGGAAGAAAGAAAGAAAGAATAGAGAAAGAAAGAAAGAACAAAGAAAGAAGAAAGAAAAAGAAAGGAAGAAGAAAGAAAGAAGAAAGAAGAAAGAAACAAGAAAGAAAGGAGAAAGAAAGAAGAAAGAAAGAAAGTAGAAAGAAAGAAGAGAGAAAGAAGAAAGAAAGAAGAAAGAAAGAAGAAAGAAAGAAGAAAGAAAGAGGAAAGGAAGAAGAAAGAAAGAAAGAAGAAACAAAGAAGAAAGAAGGAAAAAGAAGGAAAGAAGAAAGAAATATAGAAAGAAAGAAAGAAAGAAAGAAGAAAGAAAGAAGAAAGAAGGATGAAGGAAAGAAGAAAGAAAGAAGGAAGAAATTAGAATAAAAGAAGAAAGAAAGAGAGAAGAAAGAAAAAAGAAAGAAAGGAGTAAGAAAGAAGTAAGAAAGGAGTAAGAAAGGAAGAAGAAAAAAGAAGAAAGAAGAAAGAAAGAAGAAAGAAAGAAGAAAGAAAGAAATAAAGAAGAAAGAAAGAAGAAAGAAAGAAATAAAGAAGGAAGAAAGAAGAAAGAAATAAGAAATAAAGAAGAAAGAAGAAGAAAGAAAGAAGAAACAAAGAAAGAAAGAAAGAAGAAAGAAATAAAGAAGAAAGAAAGAAAAAAGAAAGATGAAAGAAATAAAGAAGAAATAAAGAGGTAAGAAAGAAGAAAGAAAGAAAGAAGAAAGAATAATGAAAGAAAGAAAGAAAGAAAGAGAAAGAGAGAACAAAGAAAGACGAAAAAAGAAGAAAGAAAGCAGCAGTAAGGAAGTAGTAAGAAAGTAAGCATAAAGAAGAAAGAAAGAAAGAAATAAAGAAGAATGAATGAAGAAAGAAAGAAGAAAGAAAGAAGAAAGAAGAAGAAAGAATGAGGAAATAAAGAAAGAAGAAAGAAAGAAAGAAGAAAGAAAGAAGAAAGAAAGAAACAATAAAGAAAGAAGAAAGAAAGAAAGAAGAAAGAAAGAAAAAAGAAAGAAGAAAGAAAGAAAGAAGAAACGAAAAAAGAGGAAAGAAAGAAGAAGGAAAGAAGAAAGAAAGAAGAAAGAAAGAAGGAAGAAAGAATTAAGAAATAAGTAAGAAAGAAAGAAAGAAGAAAGAAAGAAGAAAGAAAGAAGTAAGAAAGAAAGAAGAAAGAAAGAAAGAAGAAAGAAAAAGAAAGAATAAAGAAAGAAGAAAGAAAGAAGAAAGAAAGAAAGACAGAACAAAGAAAGAAAGAAGAAAGAAAGAAGAAAGGAAGAAGACAGAAAGAAGAAAGAAAGAAATAAGAAAGAAGAAAGAAAGAAGAAATAAAGAAGTAAGAAAGAAGAAAGAGGAATGAAAGAAAGTAGGAAAGAAAGAAAGAAAGAACAAAAAGAGGAAAGAAACAAGTAAGAAAGAAAGAAAAAATATAGAAAAACAAAGAAAGAAGAAAGAAAGAAGTAAGAAAGAAAGAAGAAAGAAGAAGAAAGAAAGAAAAGAGAAAGAAAGAAAGAAAGATGAAAGAAAGAAAGAAAGAATAAAGAAAGAATAAAGAAAGAAGAAAGAAAGAAGAAAGAAAGAAGAAAGAAAGAAGAAAGAAAGAAGAAAGAAGAAAGAAAGGAAGAAGAAAGAAAGAAGAAAGAAAGAAGAAATAAAGAAGTAAGAAAGAAGAAAGAAAAAAGAAAGAAAGAAGTAGGAAAGAAGACAGAAATAAGAAAGAAAGAAGAAAGAAAATAGTAAGAAAGAAAGAATAAAGAAAGAATAAACAAAGAAGAAAGAAAGTCGAAAGAAAGGAAGAAGAAAGAAAAAAAGAAAGAAAGAAGAAAAAAAGAAAGAAAGAAGAAAGAAAGAAAGAAGAAAGAAAGAAAGAAAGAACAAAGAAAGAAATAAAGAACAAAGAAAGAAGAAAGACAGAAGAAAGAAAGAAGATAGAAAGAAGAAAGACGAAAGAAAGAAGTAAGAAAGAAGCAAGAAAGAAGAAAGAAAGAAAGAAGAAAGAAAGAAAGAAGAAAGAAAGAAGAAAGAAAAAAGAGAGAAAGAAGTAAGAGAGAAGACAGAAATAAGAAAGAAAGAAGAAAGAAAATAGTAAGAAAGAAACAATAAAGAAAGAAGAAAGGAAGAAGAAAGGAAGAAGCATGGAAGAATAATGAAAGAAGAAGGAAGAAGAAAGAAACAAGAAAGAAAGAAAAAAGAAAGAAGAAAGATAGAAGAAAGAAAAAAGAAAGAAGGAAATAAGAAAGAAATCTGAAAGACAGCAGAAAGAAAGAAAGAAGAAAGAAAGAAGAAAGGAAGAATAAAGAAAGAAGAAAGAAGAAAGAAAGAAAGAAGAAAGAAAGCAGAAAGAAAGAAAGAAGAAAGAAAGAATAAAGGAAGAATAAAGAAAGAAGAAAGAAGAAAGAAAGAAAGAAGAAAGAAAGCAGAAACAAAGAAGAAAGAAAGAAGAAAGAAAGAATTAAGAAAGAAGTATGACTGAAGTACGAAAGAAAGAAGAAAAGAAGAAGAAAGGAAGAAGAAAGGAAGAAAGAAGAAAGTAAGAAGAAAGGAAGAATGAAGAAAGAAAGAAAGAAAGAAGAAATAAAGAGAAAAGAAACAAAGAAGAAAGAAAGAAAGAAAGAAAGAAAGAAAGAAAGAAAGAAAGAAAGAAAGAAAGAAAGAAAGAAAGAAAGAAAGAAAGAAAGAAAAAGAAAGAAATAAAGAAAGAAGGAAAGAAGAAGGAAAGAATGAAGTAAGAAAGAAGAGAGAAAGAAGAAATAAAGAAGAAAGGAAGAAGAAAGAAGAAGAAAGGAAGAAAAAAGAAAGAAGAAAGAAAGAAGAAAGAAAGAAAAAAGAAAGAAGAAAGAAGAAATATAGAAGAAAGAAAAAAGAAAGAATGAAAGAAGAAAGAAAGATGAAAGAAAAAAGAAATAAAGAGGAAAGAAAGAAGAAAGAAAGAAAGAAGAAAGAAAGAAGAAAGAAAGAAAGAAGAAAGTTAAAAGAAAGAAAAAAGAAAGAAGGAAATAAGAAAGAAAGAAGAAAGGAAGAAGAAAGAAAGAAGAAAGTAAGAAGAAAGGAAGAAGAAAGGAAGAAGAAAGGAAGAATAAAGAAAGAAGAAAGAAAGCAGAAAGAAAGAGGAAAGAAAGAAGAAGGAAGAAAGAAAGAAAGATGAAACAAAGAAGAAAGAAAGAAGAAAGAAATAAGAAAGAAAGAAGAAAGGAAGAAGAAAGATAGAAGAAAGGAAGAAAGAAGAAAGAAAGAACAAAGAAAGAAAGAAGAAAGAAAGAAGAAAGAAAGATGTTAGAAAGAAAGAAGAAAGAAAGAAGTAAGAAAGAAGTAAGAAATATGTAAGAAAGAATGAAGAAAGAAAGAAGAAAGAAAGAAGAAAGAAAGAAGAGAGAAGGAAGAAAGAAAGAAGAAAGAAAGAAGAAAGAAAGAAAGAAAGAAAAAAGAAAGAAAGAAAGAAGAAAGGAAGAATGAAGAAAGAAAGAAAGAAGAAATAAAGAGAAAAGAAACAAAGAAGAAAGAAAGAAAGGAAGAAAGAAGAAAGAAAGAAGAAAGAAGAAAGAAAGAAGCAAGAAAGAAGAAGGAAAGAAAGAAGAAAGAAGAAAGAAAGAAGAAAGAAAGAAAGAAGAAAGAAAGAAGAGAGAAAGGAGAAAGATAGAAGAAAGATAGAAGAAAGAAAGAAGAAACAAAGAAGAAAGAAAGGACAAAGGAAGAAGAAAGGAAGAAGAAAGAAAGACAGAAGAAAGAAAGAAGAAAGAAAGAGGAAAGAAAGAAGAAAGAAGAAAGGAAGAAGAAAGAAAGAAGAAAGAAAGAAGAAAGAAAGTAGTAAGAAAGAAGTAAGAAAGAAAGAAGAAATGAAGTAGAAAGGAAGAAGAAAGGAAGAAACAAGAAAGAAAGAACGAAGAAAGAAAGAAGAAAAATAGAAGAAAGAAAGAATAAAGAAAGAAGAAAGAAAGAAGAAAGAAAGAAGAAAGAAAGAAGAAAGAAAGAAGAAAGAAAGAAGAAAGAAAGAAGTAAGAAAGAAGTAAGAAAGAAAGAAGAAAGTAAGAAGAAAGGAAGAAGGTAGAAAGAAAGAACGAAGAAAGAAAGAAGAAAGAAAGATGTTAGAAAGAAAGAAGAAAGAAAGAAAGAAGAAAGAAAGAATTAAAAAAGATGTAAGAAAGAATGAAGAAAGAAAGAAGAAAGAAGAAAGAAAGAAGAGAGAAGGAAGAAAGAAAGAAGAAAGAAAGAAGAAAGAAAGAAGAAAGAAAGAAAGAAGAAAGAAAGAAGTAAGAAAGAAAGAAGAAATAAAGGAGAAAGAAAGAAGTAAGAAAGAAATAAAGAAGAAAGAAAGAAGACAGAAAGAAGAAAGAAAAAAGAAATAAAGAAGAAAGAAAGAATTAAGAAAGTATTAAGAAAGAATTAAAAAGAAGTAAGAAATAAAGAAGAAAGAAAGAAGAAAGAAAGAAAGAAAGAAGAAAGAGAGAAGAAAGAAAGAAAGAAAAAAGAGAGAAAGAATAAAGAAAGAAGAAAGAAAGAAAGAAGAAAGAAAGAAGAAAGAAAGAAGAAATAAAGAAGTAAGAAAGAAGAAAGAAAAAAGAAAGAAAGAAGTAGGAAAGAAGACAGAAATAAGAAAGAAAGAAGAAAGAAAATAGTAAGAAAGAAAGAATAAAGAAAGAAGAAAGAAAGAAGAAAGAAAGTCGAAAAATGAAGAAGAAAGAAAAAAAGAAAGAAAGAAGAAAAAAGAAAGAAAGAAGAAAGAAAGAAAGAAGAAAGAAAGAAAGAACGAACAAAGAAAGAAATAAAGAACAAAGAAAGAAGAAAGACAGAAGAAAGAAAGAAGAAAGAAAGAAGAAAGACAAAAGAAAGAAGTAAGAAAGAAGCAAGGAAGAAGAAAGAAAGAAAGAAGAAAGAAAGAAAGAAGAAATAAAGTAGTAAGAAAGAAGAAAGGAAGAATAAAGAAAGAAGAAAGAAAGAAGAAAGAAAGTCGAAAGAAAGGAAGAAGAAAGAAAAAAAGAAAGAACAAAGAAAGAAATAAAGAACAAAGAAAGAAGAAAGACAGAAGAAAGAAAGAAGAAAGAAAGAAGAAAGAAAGACGAAAGAAAGAAGTAAGAAAGAAGCAAGAAAGAAGAAAGAAAGAAATAAGAAATAAAGAAAAAAGTATGAAAGAGGAAAGAAAGAAGAATGAAAGAAGACAGAAAAAAGAAAGAAAGAAAGAAGAAAGAAAGAAAGAAAGAAGAAAGAAAGAAGAAAGAAAAAAGAGAGAAAGAAGTAAGAGAGAAGACGGAAATAAGAAAGAAAGAAGAAAGAAAATAGTAAGAAAGAAAGAATAAAGAAAGAAGAAAGGAAGAAGCATGGAAGAATAATGAAAGAAGAAGGAAGAAGAAAGAAACAAGAAAGAAAGAAAAAAGAAAGAAGAAAGAAGAAAGATAGAAGAAAGAAAAAAGAAAGAAGGAAATAAGAAAGAAATCTGAAAGAAAGCAGAAAGAAAGAAAGAAGAAAGAAAGGAGAAAGGAAGAATAAAGAAAGAAGAAAGAAGAAAGAAAGAAAGAAGAAAGAAAGCAGAAAGAAAGAAAGAAGAAAGAAAGAATAAAGGAAGAATAAAGAAAGAAGAAAGAAGAAAGAAAGAAAGAAGAAAGAAAGCAGAAACAAAGAGGAAAGAAAGAAGAAAGAAGAAAGAAAGAAGAAACAAAGAAGAAAGAAAGAAGAAAGAAAGAATTAAGAAAGAAGTATGAATGAAGTACGAAAGAAAGAAGAAAAGAAGAAGAAAGGAAGAAGAAAGGAAGAAAGAAGAAAGTAAGAAGAAAGGAAGAATGAAGAAAGAAAGAAAGAAAGAAGAAATAAAGAGAAAAGAAACAAAGAAGAAAGAAAGAAAGAAAGAAAGAAAGAAAGAAAGAAAGAAAGAAAGAAAGAAAGAAAGAAAGAAAGAAAGAAAGAAAGAAAAAGAAAGAAAGAAAGAAGGAAAGAAGAAGGAAAGAATGAAGAAAGAAAGAAGAGAGAAAGAAGAAATAAAGAAGAAAGGAAGAAGAAAGAAGAAGAAAGGAAGAAAAAAGAAAGAAGAAAGAAAGAAGAAAGAAAGAAAAAAGAAAGAAGAAAGAAGAAATATAGAAGAAAGAAAAAAGAAGGAATGAAAGAAGAAAGAAAGATGAAAGAAAAAAGAAATAAAGAGGAAAGAAAGAAGAAAGAAAGAAAGAAGAAAGGAAGAAGAAAGAAAGAAGAAAGTAAGAAGAAAGAAAGAAGAAAGAAGAAAGATAGAATAAAGAAAAAAGAAATAAGGAAAGAAGAAAGAAAGAAGAAAGAAAGAAGCAAGAAAGAAAGAAGAAAGAAAGAAGAAAGGAAGAAGAAAGGAAGAAGAAAGGAAGAATAAAGAAAGAAGAAAGAAAGCAGAAAGAAAGAGGAAAGAAAGAAGAAGGAAGAAAGAAAGAAGAAACAAAGAAGAAAGAAAGAAGAAAGAAATAAGAAAGAAAGAAGAAAGATAGAAGAAAGGAAGAAAGAAGAAAGAAAGAACAAAGAAAGAAAGAAGAAAGAAAGAAGAAAGAAAGATGTTAGAAAGAAAGAAGAAAGAAAGAAGTAAGAAAGAAGTAAGAAATATGTAAGAAAGAATGAAGAAAGAAAGAAGAAAGAAAGAAGAAAGAAAGAAGAGAGAAGGAAGAAAGAAAGAAGAAAGAAAGAAGAAAGAAAGAAAGAAAGAAAGAAAAAAGAAAGAAAGAAAGAAGAAAGGAAGAATGAAGAAAGAAAGAAAGAAGAAATAAAGAGAAAAGAAACAAAGAAGAAAGAAAGAAAGGAAGAAAGAAGAAAGAAAGAAGAAAGAAGAAAGAAAGAAGCAAGAAAGAAGAAGGAAAGAAAGAAGAAAGAAGAAAGAAAGAAGAAAGAAAGAAAGAAGAAAGAAAGAAGAGAGAAAGGAGAAAGATAGAAGAAAGATAGAAGAAAGAAAGAAGAAACAAAGAAGAAAGAAAGGACAAAGGAAGAAGAAAGGAAGAAGAAAGAAAGACAGAAGAAAGAAAGAAGAAAGAAAGAGGAAAGAAAGAAGAAAGGAGAAAGGAAGAAGAAAGAAAGAAGAAAGAAAGAAGAAAGAAAGTAGTAAGAAAGAAGTAAGAAAGAAAGAAGAAATGAAGTAGAAAGGAAGAAGAAAGGAAGAAACAAGAAAGAAAGAACGAAGAAAGAAAGAAGAAAAATAGAATAAAGAAAGAAGAAAGAAAGAAGAAAGAAAGAAGAAAGAAAGAAGAAAGAAAGAAGAAAGAAAGAAGTAAGAAAGAAGTAAGAAAGAAAGAAGAAAGTAAGAAGAAAGGAAGAAGGTAGAAAGAAAGAACGAAGAAAGAAAGAAGAAAGAAAGATGTTAGAAAGAAAGAAGAAAGAAAGAAAGAAGAAAGAAAGAATTAAAAAAGATGTAAGAAAGAATGAAGAAAGAAAGAAGAAAGAAGAAAGAAAGAAGAGAGAAGGAAGAAAGAAAGAAGAAAGAAAGAAGAAAGAAAGAAGAAAGAAAGAAGAAAGAAAGAAAGAAGAAAGAAAGAAGTAAGAAAGAAAGAAGAAATAAAGGAGAAAGAAAGAAGTAAGAAAGAAATAAAGAAGAAAGAAAGAAGACAGAAAGAAGAAAGAAAAAAGAAATAAAGAAGAAAGAAAGAATTAAGAAAGTATTAAGAAAGAAGTAAAAAGAAGTAAGAAATAAAGAAGAAAGAAAGAAGAAAGAAAGAAAGAAAGAAAGAAGAAAGAGAGAAGAAAGAAAGAAAGAAAAAAGAGAGAAAGAATAAAGAAAGAAGAAAGAAAGAAAGAAGAAAGAAAGAAGAAAGAAAGAAGAAATAAAGAACTAAGAAAGAAGAAAGAAAAAAGAAAGAAAGAAGTAGGAAAGAAGACAGAAATAAGAAAGAAAGAAGAAAGAAAATAGTAAGAAAGAAAGAATAAAGTAAGAAGAAAGAAAGAAGAAAGAAAGTCGAAAAAAAGGAAGAAGAAAGAAAAAAGAAAGAAAGAAGAAAAAAGAAAGAAAGAAGAAAGAAAGAAAGAAGAAAGAAAGAAAGAACGAACAAAGAAAGAAATAAAGAACAAAGAAAGAAGAAAGACAGAAGAAAGAAAGAAGAAAGAAAGAAGAAAGACGAAAGAAAGAAGTAAGAAAGAAGCAAGAAAGAAGAAAGAAAGAAAGAAGAAAGAAAGAAGAAAGAAAGAAAGAAGAAATAAAGAAGTAAGAAAGAAGAAAGGAAGAATAAAGAAAGAAGAAAGAAAGTCGAAAGAAAGGAAGAAGAAAGAAAAAAAGAAAGAACAAAGAAAGAAATAAAGAACAAAGAAAGAAGAAAGACAGAAGAAAGAAAGAAGAAAGAAAGAAGAAAGAAAGACGAAAGAAAGAAGTAAGAAAGAAGCAAGAAAGAAGAAAGAAAGAAATAAGAAATAAAGAAAAAAGTATGAAAGAAGAAAGAAAGAAGAATGAAAGAAGACAGAAAAAAGAAAGAAAGAAAGAAAAAAGAAAGAAAGAAAGAAGAAAGAAAGAAGAAAGAAAAAAGAGAGAAAGAAGTAAGAGAGAAGACGGAAATAAGAAAGAAAGAAGAAAGAAAATAGTAAGAAAGAAAGAATAAAGAAAGAAGAAAGGAAGAAGCATGGAAGAATAATGAAAGAAGAAGGAAGAAGAAAGAAACAAGAAAGAAAAAAAAAAGAAAGAAGAAAGAAGAAAGATAGAAGAAAGAAAAAAGAAAGAAGGAAATAAGAAAGAAATCTGAAAGAAAGCAGAAAGAAAGAAAGAAGAAAGAAAGAAGAAAGGAAGAATAAAGAAAGAAGAAAGAAAGAAAGAAGAAAGAAAGCAGAAAGAAAGAAAGAAGAAAGAAAGAATAAAGGAAGAATAAAGAAAGAAGAAAGAAGAAAGAAAGAAAGAAGAAAGAAAGCAGAAACAAAGAGGAAAGAAAGAAGAAAGAAGAAAGAAAGAAAAACAAAGAAGAAAGAAAGAAGAAAGAAAGAATTAAGAAAGAAGTATGAATGAAGTACGAAAGAAAGAAGAAAAGAAGAAGAAAGGAAGAAGAAAGGAAGAAAGAAGAAAGGAAGAAGAAAGGAAGAATGAAGAAAGAAAGAAAGAAAGAAGAAATAAAGAGAAAAGAAACAAAGAAGAAAGAAAGAAAGAAAGAAAGAAAGAAAGAAAGAAAGAAAGAAAGAAAGAGAGAAAGAAAGAAAGAAAGAAAGAAAAAGAAAGAAAGAAAGAAGTAAAGAAGAAGGAAAGAATGAAGAAAGAAAGAAGAGAGAAAGAAGAAATAAAGAAGAAAGGAAGAAGAAAGAAGAAGAAAGGAAGAAAAAAGAAAGAAGAAAGAAAGAAGAAAGAAAGAAAAAAGAAAGAAGAAAGAAGAAATATAGAAGAAAGAAAAAGAAAGAATGAAAGAAGAAAGAAAGATGAAAGAAAAAAGAAATAAAGAGGAAAGAAAGAAGAAAGAAAGAAAGAAGAAAGAAAGAAGAAAGAAAGAAAGAAGAAAGATAAAAGAAAGAAAAAAGAAAGAAGGAAAGAAGAAAGAAAGAAGAAAGGAAGAAGAAAGAAGAAAGTAAGAAGAAAGAAAGAAGAAAGAAGAAAGATAGAAAAAGAAAAAAGAAATAAGGAAAGAAGAAAGAAAGAAGAAAGAAAGAAGCAAGAAATAAAGTAGAAAGAAAGAAGAAAGGAAGAAGAAAGGAAGAAGAAAGGAAGAATAAAGAAAGAAGAAAGAAAGCAGTAAGAAAGAGGAAAGAAAGAAGAAGGAAGAAAGAAAGAAGAAACAAAGAAGAAAGAAAGAAGAAAGAAATAAGAAAGAAAGAAGAAAGGAAGAAGAAAGATAGAAGAAAGGAAGAAAGAAGAAAGAAAGAACAAAGAAAGAAGAAAGAAAGAAGAAAGAAGAAAGAAAGAAGCAAGAACGAAGAAGGAAAGAAAGAAGAAAGAAGAAAGAAAGAAGAAAGAAAGAAAGAAGAAAGAAAGAAGAGAGAAAGGAGAAAGATAGAAGAAAGATAGAAGAAAGAAAGAAGAAACAAAGAAGAAAGAAAGGACAAAGGAAGAAGAAAGGAAGAAGAAAGAAAGACAGAAGAAAGAAAGAAGAAAAAAGAGGAAAGAAAGAAGAAAGGAGAAAGGAAGAAGAAAGAAAGAAGAAAGAAAGAAGAAAGAAAGTAGTAAGAAAGAAGTAAGAAAGAAAGAAGAAATGAAGTAGAAAGGAAGAAGAAAGGAAGAAACAAGAAAGAAAGAACGAAGAAAGAAAGAAGAAAAATAGAAGAAAGAAAGAATAAAGAAAGAAGAAAGAAAGAAGAAAGAAAGAAGAAAGAAAGAAGAAAGAAAGAAGAAAGAAAGAAGAAAGAAAGAAGTAAGAAAGAAGTAAGAAAGAAAGAAGAAAGTAAGAAGAAAGGAAGAAGGTAGAAAGAAAGAACGAAGAAAGAAAGAAGAAAGAAAGATGTTAGAAAGAAAGAAGAAAGAAAGAAAGAAGAAAGAAAGCAGAAAGAAAGAAGAAAGAAAGAATAAAGGAAGAATAAAGAAAGAAGAAAGAAGAATGAAAGAAAGAAGAAAGAAAGCAGAAACAAAGAGGAAAGAAAGAAGAAAGAAGAAAGAAAGAAGAAACAAAGAAGAAAGAAAGAAGAAAGAAAGAATTAAGAAAGAAGTATGACTGAAGTACGAAAGAAAGAAGAAAAGAAGAAGAAAGGAAGAAGAAAGGAAGAAAGAAGAAAGTAAGAAGAAAGGAAGAATGAAGAAAGAAAGAAAGAAAGAAGAAATAAAGAGAAAAGAAACAAAGAAGAAAGAAAGAAAGAAAGAAAGAAAGAAAGAAAGAAAGAAAGAAAGAAAGAAAGAAAGAAAGAAAGAAAGAAAGAAAGAAAAAGAAAGAAAGAAAGAAGGAAAGAAGAAGGAAAGAATGAAGTAAGAAAGAAGAGAGAAAGAAGAAATAAAGAAGAAAGGTAGAAGAAAGAAGAAGAAAGGAAGAAAAAAGAAAGAAGAAAGAAAGAAGAAAGAAAGAAAAAAGAAAGAAGAAAGAAGAAATATAGAAGAAAGAAAAAAGAAAGAATGAAAGAAGAAAGAAAGATGAAAGAAAAAAGAAATAAAGAGGAAAGAAAGAAGAAAGAAAGAAAGAAGAAAGAAAGAAGAAAGAAAGAAAGAAGAAAGATAAAAGAAAGAAAAAAGAAAGAAGGAAAGAAGAAAGAAAGAAGAAAGGAAGAAGAAAGAAAGAAGAAAGAAAGAAGAAAGAAAGAAGAAAGGAAGAAGAAAGATAGAAGAAAGGAAGAAAGAAGAAAGAAAGAACAAAGAAAGAAAGAAGAAAGAAAGAAGAAAGAAAGATGTTAGAAAGAAAGAAGAAAGAAAGAAGTAAGAAAGAAGTAAGAAATATGTAAGAAAGAATGAAGAAAGAAAGAAGAAAGAAAGAAGAAAGAAAGAAGAGAGAAGGAAGAAAGAAAGAAGAAAGAAAGAAGAAAGAAAGAAAGAAAGAAAGAAAAAAGAAAGAAAGAAAGAAGAAAGGAAGAATGAAGAAAGAAAGAAAGAAGAAATAAAGAGAAAAGAAACAAAGAAGAAAGAAAGAAAGGAAGAAAGAAGAAAGAAAGAAGAAAGAAGAAAGAAAGAAGCAAGAAAGAAGAAGGAAAGAAAGAAGAAAGAAGAAAGAAAGAAGAAAGAAAGAAAGAAGAAAGAAAGAAGAGAGAAAGGAGAAAGATAGAAGAAAGATAGAAGAAAGAAAGAAGAAACAAAGAAGAAAGAAAGGACAAAGGAAGAAGAAAGGAAGAAGAAAGAAAGACAGAAGAAAGAAAGAAGAAAGAAAGAGGAAAGAAAGAAGAAAGGAGAAAGGAAGAAGAAAGAAAGAAGAAAGAAAGAAGAAAGAAAGTAGTAAGAAAGAAGTAAGAAAGAAAGAAGAAATGAAGTAGAAAGGAAGAAGAAAGGAAGAAACAAGAAAGAAAGAACGAAGAAAGAAAGAAGAAAAATAGAATAAAGAAAGAAGAAAGAAAGAAGAAAGAAAGAAGAAAGAAAGAAGAAAGAAAGAAGAAAGAAAGAAGTAAGAAAGAAGTAAGAAAGAAAGAAGAAAGTAAGAAGAAAGGAAGAAGGTAGAAAGAAAGAACGAAGAAAGAAAGAAGAAAGAAAGATGTTAGAAAGAAAGAAGAAAGAAAGAAAGAAGAAAGAAAGAATTAAAAAAGATGTAAGAAAGAATGAAGAAAGAAAGAAGAAAGAAGAAAGAAAGAAGAGAGAAGGAAGAAAGAAAGAAGAAAGAAAGAAGAAAGAAAGAAGAAAGAAAGAAGAAAGAAAGAAAGAAGAAAGAAAGAAGTAAGAAAGAAAGAAGAAATAAAGGAGAAAGAAAGAAGTAAGAAAGAAATAAAGAAGAAAGAAAGAAGACAGAAAGAAGAAAGAAAAAAGAAATAAAGAAGAAAGAAAGAATTAAGAAAGTATTAAGAAAGAAGTAAAAAGAAGTAAGAAATAAAGAAGAAAGAAAGAAGAAAGAAAGAAAGAAAGAAAGAAGAAAGAGAGAAGAAAGAAAGAAAGAAAAAAGAGAGAAAGAATAAAGAAAGAAGAAAGAAAGAAAGAAGAAAGAAAGAAGAAAGAAAGAAGAAAGAAGAAATAAAGAACTAAGAAAGAAGAAAGAAAAAAGAAAGAAAGAAGTAGGAAAGAAGACAGAAATAAGAAAGAAAGAAGAAAGAAAATAGTAAGAAAGAAAGAATAAAGAAAGAAGAAAGAAAGAAGAAAGAAAGTCGAAAAAAAGGAAGAAGAAAGAAAAAAGAAAGAAAGAAGAAAAAAGAAAGAAAGAAGAAAGAAAGAAAGAAGAAAGAAAGAAAGAACGAACAAAGAAAGAAATAAAGAACAAAGAAAGAAGAAAGACAGAAGAAAGAAAGAAGAAAGAAAGAAGAAAGACGAAAGAAAGAAGTAAGAAAGAAGCAAGAAAGAAGAAAGAAAGAAAGAAGAAAGAAAGAAGAAAGAAAGAAAGAAGAAATAAAGAAGTAAGAAAGAAGAAAGGAAGAATAAAGAAAGAAGAAAGAAAGTCGAAAGAAAGGAAGAAGAAAGAAAAAAAGAAAGAACAAAGAAAGAAATAAAGAACAAAGAAAGAAGAAAGACAGAAGAAAGAAAGAAGAAAGAAAGAAGAAAGAAAGACGAAAGAAAGAAGTAAGAAAGAAGCAAGAAAGAAGAAAGAAAGAAATAAGAAATAAAGAAAAAAGTATGAAAGAAGAAAGAAAGAAGAATGAAAGAAGACAGAAAAAAGAAAGAAAGAAAGAAGAAAGAAAGAAAGAAGAAAGAAAGAATAAAGAAAAAAGAGAGAAAGAAGTAAGAGAGAAGACGGAAATAAGAAAGAAAGAAGAAAGAAAATAGTAAGAAAGAAAGAATAAAGAAAGAAGAAAGGAAGAAGCATGGAAGAATAATGAAAGAAGAAGGAAGAAGAAAGAAACAAGAAAGAAAGAAAAAAGAAAGAAGAAAGATAGAAGAAAGAAAAAACAAAGAAGGAAATAAGAAAGAAATATGAAAGAAAGCAGAAAGAAAGTAAGAAGAAAGAAAGAAGAAAGGAAGAATAAAGAAAGAAGAAAGAAGAAAGAAAGACAGAAGAAAGAAAGCAGAAAGAAAGAAAGAAGAAAGAAAGAATAAAGGAAGAATAAAGAAAGAAGAAAGAAGAAAGAAAGAAAGAAGAAAGAAAGCAGAAAGAAAGAAAGAAGAAAGAAAGAATTAAGAAAGAAATAAGAATGAAGTACGAAAGAAAGAAGAAAAGAAGAAGAAAGGAGGAAGAAAGGAAGAAAGAAGAAAGTAAGAAGAAAGGAAGAATGAAGAAAGAATGAAAGAAAGAAGAAATAAAGAGAAAAGAAACAAAGAAGAAAGAAAGAAAGAAAGAAAGAAAGAAAGAAAGAAAGAAAGAAAGAAAGAAAGAAAGAAAGAAAGAAAGAAAGAAAGAAGAGAGAAAGAAGAAAGAAAAAGAAAGAAAGAAGAGAGAAAGAAGAAATAAAGAAGAAAGGAAGAAGAAAGGAAGAAGAAAGGAAGAAAAAAGAAAGAAGAAAGAAAGAAGAAAGAAAGAAAAAAGAAAGAAGAAAGAAGAAATATAGAAGAAAGAAAAAAGAAAGAATGAAAGAAGAAAGAAAGATTAAAGAAAAAAGAAATAAAGAGGAAAGAAAGAAGAAAGAAAGAAAGAAGAAAGAAAGAAGAAAGAAAGAAAGAAGAAAGATAAAAGAAAGAAAAAAGAAAGAAGGAAAGAAGAAAGAAAGAAGAAAGGAAGAAGAAAGAAAGAAGAAAGTAAGAAGAAAGTAAGAAGAAAGAAAGAAGAAAGAAAGAAGAAAGGAAGAAGAAAGGAAGAAAGAAGAAAGAAAGAAGAAAGAAAGAGGAAAGAAAGAAGAAAGAAGAAAGGAAGAAGAAAGAAAGAAGTAAGAAAGAAGAAGGAAAGTAGTAAGAAAGAAGTAAAAAAGAAAGAAGAAAGGAAGTAGAAAGGAAGAAGAAAGGAAGAAAGAAGAAAGAAAGATGTTAGAAAGAAAGAAGAAAGAAAGAAAGAAGAAAGAAAGAAGTAAGAAAGATGTAAGAAAGAAAGAAGAAAGAAAGAAGTAAGAAAGAAGTAAGAAAGAAGAAAGAAAGAAAGAAGCAAGAAAGAAGAAAGAGAGAAAGAAGGAAAGAATAAAGAAAGAAGAAAGGAAGAATGAAGAAAGAAATGAAAGAAGAAAGAAAGAAAGAAGAAGGAAAGAAGTAAGAAAGATGTAAGAAAGAAGTTAGAAAGAAAGAAGAAAGGAAGAAGAAAGGAAGAAGAATGGAAGAAAGAAGAAAGAACGAAGAAAGAAATAAGAATGAAAGGAGAGGAAGGAATTAAGAAAGAATGAAGAAAGAAAGAAATAAGAAAGAAAGAAGAAAGAAAAGAAAGAAAGAAGAAAGAAAGAAGAAAGAAAGAAGAAAGAAAGTAGAAAGAAAGAAGAAAGTAAGAAAGAAAAAAGACTGAAGAAATAAAGCAGTAAGAAGGAAGTAAGAAACAAGTAAGAAAGAAAGAAGAAAGAAAGAATAAAGAATGAAGAAAGAAAGAAAAAAGAAAGAAAGAAAGAAGAAAAAACTAAGAAAGAAAGCAGAAAGAAACAAAGAAGAAAGAAATAAAGAAGGAAAGAAAGAAGAAAGAAAGAAAAAAGAACGAAGAAAGAAGAAAGAAAGAAGAAAGAAAGAAAGAGGAAAGAAAGAGGAAAGAAAGAAGAAAGAAAGAAGAAAGGAAGAAGAAAGGAAGAAGAAATGAAGAATAAAGAAAAAGAAAGAAAGAAGAAAGAAAGAAGAAAGAAAGAAGAAAGAAAGAAAAAGAAAGAAAGAAGAGAGAAAGCAGAAAGATAAAAGAAAGACAGAAGAAATAAAGGAGAAAGAAAGAAGAAAGAAAGAAGAAAGAAAGAGGAAAGAAAGAAGAAAGAAGAAAGTAAGAAGAAAGAAAGAAGAAAGAAAGAAGAAAGTAAGAGGAAAGAAGAAAGAAAGAAGAAAGAAAAAAAGAAAGAAGGAAAGAATAAAGAAATAAGAAATAAGAAAGAAAGAAGAAAGTAAGAAAGAAGAAAGAAAGGAGAAAGATAGAAGAAAGGAAGAAGAAAGGAAGAAGAAAGGAAGAAGAAAGAAAGAAAGAACGAAGAAAGAAAGAAGAAAGAAATAAGAAAGAAAGAAGAAAGAAAGAGGAAAGAAAGAAGTAAGAAAGAAAGTAGAAAGAAAGATAGAAAGAAAGAAGAAAGAAAGAAAGAAGAAAATAGAATGAAGAAAGAAACAAAGAAGAAAGAAAGAAAGAAGAAAGAAAGAAGAAAGAAAGAAGAAGAAAGAAAGAAGCAAGAAAGAAGAAAGAGAGAAAGAAGAAAGAAAGAAGAAAGAAAGAAGAAAGAAAGAAGAAAGAAAGAAGAAAGAAAGAAAGAAGAAAGAAAGAAGAGAGAAAGGAGAAAGATAGAAGAAAGAAAGAAGAAAGAAATAAGAAAGAAGGAAAGAAGAAAGAAACAAAGAAGAAAGAAACAAAGAAAGAAGTAAGAAATAAAGAAGGAAGAAAGAAGTAAGAAAAAAGTAAGAAAGAAGTAAGAAAGAAAGAAGAATAAAGAAAGAAGAAAGAAACAAGAGAGAAAGAAGAAATAAAAAGAAAGAAAGAAGAAAGAAAGAAGAAAGAAAGAAGAAAGAAAGAAAGAAGAAAGAAAGAAGAAAGAACGAAAGAAGAAAGAAAGAAGAAAGAAAGAAGAAAGAAAGAAGAAAGAAAGAAGAAATAAAGAAGAAAGAAGAAAAACGAAAGAAGCAAGAAAGAATAAAGAAAGAAGAAAGAAAGAGAGAAGAAAAAAAGAGGAAAGAAACAAAGAAGAAAGAAAGAAAGAAAGAAGCAAGAAAGAAGAAAGAAAGTAGAAAAAAAGAAGAAAGAAAGAAGAAAGAAAGAAGAGAGAAAGGAGAAAAATAGAAGAATGAAAGAAGAAAGAAAGAAGAAAGAAAGGAAGAAGAAAGAAAGAATAAAGAAAGAAGAAAGGAAGAAGAAAGAAAGAAGAAAGAAAAAAGAAAGAACAAAGATAGAAGAAAGAACAAAGAAAGAAAGAAAGAAGAAAAAAGGAAGAATAAAGAAAGAAGAAAGAAAGAAAGCAGAAAGAAAGAGGAAAGAAAGAAGAAAGAAGAAAGAAAGAAGAAAGAAAGAAGTAAGAAAGAAATAAGAAGGAAAGAAGAAAGAAAGAAAGAAGAAAGATAGAAGAAAGAAAAAAGAAAGAAGGAAAGAAGAAAGAAAGAAGAAAGAAAGAAGAAAGAAAGAAGAAAGAAAGAAGAAAGAAAGAAGAAAGGAAGAAGAAAGGAAGAAGAAAGGAAGAATAAAGAAAGAAGAAAGAAAGAAAGAAGAAAGAAAGAAAGAAGAAAGAAAGCAGAAAGAAAGAGGAAAGAAAGAATAAAGAAGAAAGAAAGAAGAAACAAAGAAGTAATAAAGAAGAAAGAAAGAAGTAAGAAAGATGTAAGAAAGAAGTAAGAAAGAAAGAAGAAAGGAAGAAGAAAGGAAGAAGAAATGAAGAAAGAAGAAAGAAAGAACAAAGAAAGAAAGAAGAAAGAATGAAGAAAGAAAGAAAGAAGAGAGAAAGAAGAGAGAAAGAAGAAAGAAAGAAGAAAGAAAGAAGAAAGAAATAAAGAAAGAAGAAAGAAAGAGAAAAGAAACAAAGAATAAAGAAAGAATGAAAAAAGAAAGAAAGAAGAAAGAAAGAAGAAAGAAAAAAGCAAGAAAGAAGAAGAAAAGAAAGAAGAAAGAAGAAAGAAAGAAGAAAGAAAGAAGAAAGAAAGGAGAGAGAAAGGAGAAATAAAGAAGAAAGATAGAAGAAAGAAAGAAGAAAGAAAGAAGAAAGAAAGAAGAAAGGAAGAAGAAAGGAAGAAGAAAGGAAGAAAGAAGAAAGAAAGAAGAAAGAAAGAGGAAAGAAAGAAGAAAGAAGAAAGAAAGAATAAACAAAGAAGTAATAAAGAAGAAAGAAAGAAGTAAGAAAGATGTAAGAAAGAAGTAAGAAAGAAAGAAGAAAGGAAGAAGAAAGGAAGAAGAAATGAAGAAAGAAGAAAAAAAGAACAAAGAAAGAAAGAAGAAAGAATGAAGAAAGAAAGAAGAAAGAAAGAAGAGAGAAAGAAGAGAGAAAGAAGAAAGAAAGAAGAAAGAAAGAAGAAAGAAATAAAGAAAGAAGAAAGAAAGAGAAAAGAAACAAAGAATAAAGAAAGAATGAAAGAAGAAAGAAAGAAGAAAGAAAGAAGAAAGAAAGAAGCAAGAAAGAAGAAGAAAAGAAAGAAGAAAGAAGAAAGAAAGAAGAAAGAAAGAAAGAAGAAAGAAAGAAGAGAGAAAGGAGAAATAAAGAAGAAAGATAGAAGAAAGAAAGAAGAAAGAAAGAAGAAAGAAAGAAGAAAGAAAGAAGAAAGGAAGAAGAAAGGAAGAAGAAAGGAAGAAAGAAGAAAGAAAGAAGAAAGAAAGAGGAAAGAAAGAAGAAAGAAGAAAGGAAGAAGAAAGAAAGAAGAAAGAAAGAAGAAGGAAAGTAGTAAGAAAGAAGTAAGAAAGAAAGAAGAAAGGAAGTAGAAAGGAAGAAGAAAGTAAGAAAGAAGAAAGAAAGAACGAAGAAAGAAAGAGGGAAGAAAGAAGAAGGAAGAAACAAAGAAGAAACAAAGAAGAAAGAAAGAAGTAAGAAAGAAATAAGAAAGAACTAAGAAAGAAAGAAGAAAGAAAGAAGAAAGAAAGAAGAAAGAAGAAATAAAGAAGAAAGACAGAAGAAAGAAGAAAGAAATAAGAAAGGGAGATGTTAGAAAGAAAGAAGAAAGAAAGAAGTAAGAAAGAAATAAGAAAGAACTAAGAAAGAAAGAAGTAAGAAAGAAATAAGAAAGAAGAAAGAAAGAAAGAAGAAAGAAAGCAGAAAGAAAGAGGAAAGAAAGAATAAAGAAGAAAGAAAGAAGAAACAAAGAAGAAATAAAGAAGAAAGAAAGAAGTAAGGAAGATGTAAGAAAGAAGTAAGAAAGAAAGAAGAAAGGAAGAAGAAAGGAAGAAGAAAGGAAGAAAGAAGAAAGAAAGAACAAAGAAAGAAAGAAGGAAGAATGAAGAAAGAAAGAAGAAAGAGAGAAGAGAGAAAGAAGAGAAAAGGAAGAAAGAAAGAAGAAAGAAAGAAGAAAGAAATAAAGAAAGAAGAAAGAAAGAGAAAAGAAACAAAGAATAAAGAAAGAATGAAAGAAGAAAGAAAGAAGAAAGAAAGAAGTAAGAAAGAAATAAGAAAGAACTAAGAAAGAAAGAAGAAAGAAAGAAAGAAGAAAGAAAGAAAGCAGAAAGAAAGAGGAAAGAAAGAAGAAAGAAGAAAGAAAGAAGAAAGAAAGAAGTAAGAAAGAAATAAGAAGAAAGAAAGAATAAAGAAGAAAGAAAGAAGAAACAAAGAAGAAATAAAGAAGAAAGAAAGAAGTAAGAAAGATGTAAGAAAGAAGTAAGAAAGAAAGAAGAAAGGAAGAAGAAAGGAAGAAGAAATGAAGAAAGAAGAAAGAAAGAACAAAGAAAGAAAGAAGAAAGAATGAAGAAAGAAAGAAGAAAGAAAGAAGAGAGAAAGAAGAGAGAAAGAAGAAAGAAAGAAGAAAGAAAGAAGAAAGAAATAAAGAAAGAAGAAAGAAAGAGAAAAGAAACAAAGAATAAAGAAAGAATGAAAGAAGAAAGAAAGAAGAAAGAAAGAAGAAAGAAAGAAGCAAGAAAGAAGAAGAAAAGAAAGAAGAAAGAAGAAAGAAAGAAGAAAGAAAGAAGAAAGAAAGGAGAGAGAAAGGAGAAATAAAGAAGAAAGATAGAAGAAAGAAAGAAGAAAGAAAGAAGAAAGAAAGAAGAAAGGAAGAAGAAAGGAAGAAGAAAGGAAGAAAGAAGAAAGAAAGAAGAAAGAAAGAGGAAAGAAAGAAGAAAGAAGAAAGGAAGAAGAAAGAAAGAAGAAAGAAAGAAGAAGGAAAGTAGTAAGAAAGAAGTAAGAAAGAAAGAAGAAAGGAAGTAGAAAGGAAGAAGAAAGTAAGAAAGAAGAAAGAAAGAACGAAGAAAGAAAGAGGGAAGAAAGAAGAAGGAAGAAACAAAGAAGAAACAAAGAAGATAGAAATAAGTAAGAAAGAAATAAGAAAGAACTAAGAAAGAAAGAAGAAAGAAAGAAGAAAGAAAGAAGAAAGAAGAAATAAAGAAGAAAGAAAGAAGAAAGAAGAAAGAAATAAGAAAGGGAGATGTTAGAAAGAAAGAAGAAAGAAAGAAGTAAGAAAGAAATAAGAAAGAACTAAGAAAGAAAGAAGTAAGAAAGAAATAAGAAAGAAGAAAGAAAGAAAGAAGAAAGAAAGAGGAAAGAAAGAATAAAGAAGAAAGAAAGAAGAAACAAAGAAGAAATAAAGAAGAAAGAAAGAAGTAAGAAAGATGTAAGAAAGAAGTAAGAAAGAAAGAAGAAAGGAAGAAGAAAGGAAGAAGAAAGGAAGAAAGAAGAAAGAAAGAACAAAGAAAGAAGGAAGAAAGAATGAAGAAAGAAAGAAGAAAGAGAGAAGAGAGAAAGAAGAGAGAAAGAAGAAAGAAAGAAGAAAGAAAGAAGAAAGAAATAAAGAAAGAAGAAAGAAAGAGAAAAGAAACAAAGAATAAAGAAAGAATGAAAGAAGAAAGAAAGAAGAAAGATAGAAGTAAGAAAGAAATAAGAAAGAACTAAGAAAGAAAGAAGAAATAAAGAAAGAAGAAAGAAAGACACCAGAAAGAAAGAGGAAAGAAAGAAGAAAGAAGAAAGAAAGAAGAAAGAAAGAAGTAAGAAAGAAATAAGAAGAAAGAAAGAATAAAGAAGAAAGAAAGAAGAAACAAAGAAGAAATAAAGAAGAAAGAAAGAAGTAAGTAAGATGTAAGAAAGAAGTAAGAAAGAAAGAAGAAAGGAAGAAGAAAGGAAGAAGAAATGAAGAAAGAAGAAAGAAAGAACAAAGAAAGAAAGAAGAAAGAATGAAGAAAGAAAGAAGAAAGAAAGAAGAGAGAAAGAAGAGAGAAAGAAGAAAGAAAGAAGAAAGAAAGAAGAAAGAAATAAAGAAAGAAGAAAGAAAGAGAAAAGAAACAAAGAATAAAGAAAGAATGAAAGAAGAAAGAAAGAAGAAAGAAAGAAGAAAGAAAGAAACAAGAAAGAAGAAGAAAAGAAAGAAGAAAGAAGAAAGAAAGAAGAAAGAAAGAAGAAAGAAAGGAGAGAGAAAGGAGAAATAAAGAAGAAAGATAGAAGAAAGAAAGAAGAAAGAAAGAAGAAAGAAAGAAGAAAGGAAGTAGAAAGGAAGAAGAAAGGAAGAAAGAAGAAAGAAAGAAGAAAGAAAGAGGAAAGAAAGAAGAAAGAAGAAAGGAAGAAGAAAGAAAGAAGAAAGAAAGAAGAAGGAAAGTAGTAAGAAAGAAGTAAGAAAGAAAGAAGAAAGGAAGTAGAAAGGAAGAAGATAGTAAGAAAGAAGAAAGAAAGAACGAAGAAAGAAAGAGGAAAGAAAGAAGAAGGAAGAAACAAAGAAGAAACAAAGAAGAATGAAAGACGTAAGAAAGAAATAAGAAAGAACTAAGAAAGAAAGAAGAAAGAAGAAAGAAAGAAGAAAGAAGAAATAAAGAAGAAAGGAAGAAGAAAGAAGAAAGAAATAAGAAAGGAAGATGTTAGAAAGAAAGAAGAAAGAAAGAAGTAAGAAAGAAATAAGAAAGAACTAAGAAAGAAAGAAGAAAGAAAGAAGAAAGAAAGAAGAAAGAAGAAAGAAAGAAGAAAGAAAGAAAGAAGAAAGAAAGCAGAAAGAAAGAGGAAAGAAAGAATAAAGAAGAAAGAAAGAAGCAACAAAGAAGAAATAAAGAAGAAAGAAAGAAGTAAGAAAGATGTAAGAAAGAAGTAAGAAAGAAAGAAGAAAGGAAGTAGAAAGGAAGAAGAAAGGAAGAAAGAAGAAAGAACAAAGAAAGAAAGAAGAAAGAAAGAAGAAAGAAAGAAGTAAGAAAGAAATAAGAAAGAACTAAGAAAGAAAGAAGTAAGAAAGAAATAAGAAAGAAGAAAGAAAGAAAGAAGAAAGAAAGCAGAAAGAAAGAGGAAAGAAAGAATAAAGAAGAAAGAAAGAAGAAACAAAGAAGAAATAAAGAAGAAAGAAAGAAGTAAGAAAGATGTAAGAAAGAAGTAAGAAAGAAAGAAGAAAGGAAGAAGAAAGGAAGAAGAAAGGAAGAAAGAAGAAAGAAAGAACAAAGAAAGAAAGAAGAAAGAATGAAGAAAGAAAGAAGAAAGAGAGAAGAGAGAAAGAAGAGAGAAGGAAGAAAGAAAGAAGAAAGAAAGAAGAAAGAAATAAAGAAAGAAGAAAGAAAGAGAAAAGAAACAAAGAATAAAGAAAGAATGAAAGAAGAAAGAAAGAAGAAAGAAAGAAGTAAGAAAGAAATAAGAAAGAACTAAGAAAGAAAGAAGAAAGAAAGAAAGAAGAAAGAAAGAAAGCAGAAAGAAAGAGGAAAGAAAGAAGAAAGAAGAAAGAAAGAAGAAAGAAAGAAGTAAGAAAGAAATAAGAAGAAAGAAAGAATAAAGAAGAAAGAAAGAAGAAACAAAGAAGAAATAAAGAAGAAAGAAAGAAGTAAGAAAGATGTAAGAAAGAAGTAAGAAAGAAAGAAGAAAGGAAGAAGAAAGGAAGAAGAAATGAAGAAAGAAGAAAGAAAGAACAAAGAAAGAAAGAAGAAAGAATGAAGAAAGAAAGAAGAAAGAAAGAAGAGAGAAAGGAGAGAGAAAGGAGAAATAAAGAAGAAAGATAGAAGAAAGAAAGAAGAAAGAAAGAAGAAAGAAAGAAGAAAGGAAGAAGAAAGGAAGAAGAAAGGAAGAAAGAAGAAAGAAAGAAGAAAGAAAGAGGAAAGAAAGAAGAAAGAAGAAAGAAAGAATAAACAAAGAAGTAATAAAGAAGAAAGAAAGAAGTAAGAAAGATGTAAGAAAGAAGTAAGAAAGAAAGAAGAAAGGAAGAAGAAAGGAAGAAGAAATGAAGAAAGAAGAAAAAAAGAACAAAGAAAGAAAGAAGAAAGAATGAAGAAAGAAAGAAGAAAGAAAGAAGAGAGAAAGAAGAGAGAAAGAAGAAAGAAAGAAGAAAGAAAGAAGAAAGAAATAAAGAAAGAAGAAAGAAAGAGAAAAGAAACAAAGAATAAAGAAAGAATGAAAGAAGAAAGAAAGAAGAAAGAAAGAAGAAAGAAAGAAGCAAGAAAGAAGAAGAAAAGAAAGAAGAAAGAAGAAAGAAAGAAGAAAGAAAGAAAGAAGAAAGAAAGAAGAGAGAAAGGAGAAATAAAGAAGAAAGATAGAAGAAAGAAAGAAGAAAGAAAGAAGAAAGAAAGAAGAAAGAAAGAAGAAAGGAAGAAGAAAGGAAGAAGAAAGGAAGAAAGAAGAAAGAAAGAAGAAAGAAAGAGGAAAGAAAGAAGAAAGAAGAAAGGAAGAAGAAAGAAAGAAGAAAGAAAGAAGAAGGAAAGTAGTAAGAAAGAAGTAAGAAAGAAAGAAGAAAGGAAGTAGAAAGGAAGAAGAAAGTAAGAAAGAAGAAAGAAAGAACGAAGAAAGAAAGAGGGAAGAAAGAAGAAGGAAGAAACAAAGAAGAAACAAAGAAGAAAGAAAGAAGTAAGAAAGAAATAAGAAAGAACTAAGAAAGAAAGAAGAAAGAAAGAAGAAAGAAAGAAGAAAGAAGAAATAAAGAAGAAAGACAGAAGAAAGAAGAAAGAAATAAGAAAGGGAGATGTTAGAAAGAAAGAAGAAAGAAAGAAGTAAGAAAGAAATAAGAAAGAACTAAGAAAGAAAGAAGTAAGAAAGAAATAAGAAAGAAGAAAGAAAGAAAGAAGAAAGAAAGCAGAAAGAAAGAGGAAAGAAAGAATAAAGAAGAAAGAAAGAAGAAACAAAGAAGAAATAAAGAAGAAAGAAAGAAGTAAGGAAGATGTAAGAAAGAAGTAAGAAAGAAAGAAGAAAGGAAGAAGAAAGGAAGAAGAAAGGAAGAAAGAAGAAAGAAAGAACAAAGAAAGAAAGAAGAAAGAATGAAGAAAGAAAGAAGAAAGAGAGAAGAGAGAAAGAAGAGAGAAGGAAGAAAGAAAGAAGAAAGAAAGAAGAAAGAAATAAAGAAAGAAGAAAGAAAGAGAAAAGAAACAAAGAATAAAGAAAGAATGAAAGAAGAAAGAAAGAAGAAAGAAAGAAGTAAGAAAGAAATAAGAAAGAACTAAGAAAGAAAGAAGAAAGAAAGAAAGAAGAAAGAAAGAAAGCAGAAAGAAAGAGGAAAGAAAGAAGAAAGAAGAAAGAAAGAAGAAAGAAAGAAGTAAGAAAGAAATAAGAAGAAAGAAAGAATAAAGAAGAAAGAAAGAAGAAACAAAGAAGAAATAAAGAAGAAAGAAAGAAGTAAGAAAGATGTAAGAAAGAAGTAAGAAAGAAAGAAGAAAGGAAGAAGAAAGGAAGAAGAAATGAAGAAAGAAGAAAGAAAGAACAAAGAAAGAAAGAAGAAAGAATGAAGAAAGAAAGAAGAAAGAAAGAAGAGAGAAAGAAGAGAGAAAGAAGAAAGAAAGAAGAAAGAAAGAAGAAAGAAATAAAGAAAGAAGAAAGAAAGAGAAAAGAAACAAAGAATAAAGAAAGAATGAAAGAAGAAAGAAAGAAGAAAGAAAGAAGAAAGAAAGAAGCAAGAAAGAAGAAGAAAAGAAAGAAGAAAGAAGAAAGAAAGAAGAAAGAAAGAAGAAAGAAAGGAGAGAGAAAGGAGAAATAAAGAAGAAAGATAGAAGAAAGAAAGAAGAAAGAAAGAAGAAAGAAAGAAGAAAGGAAGTAGAAAGGAAGAAGAAAGGAAGAAAGAAGAAAGAAAGAAGAAAGAAAGAGGAAAGAAAGAAGAAAGAAGAAAGGAAGAAGAAAGAAAGAAGAAAGAAAGAAGAAGGAAAGTAGTAAGAAAGAAGTAAGAAAGAAAGAAGAAAGGAAGTAGAAAGGAAGAAGATAGTAAGAAAGAAGAAAGAAAGAACGAAGAAAGAAAGAGGAAAGAAAGAAGAAGGAAGAAACAAAGAAGAAACAAAGAAGAATGAAAGACGTAAGAAAGAAATAAGAAAGAACTAAGAAAGAAAGAAGAAAGAAGAAAGAAAGAATAAAGAAGAAATAAAGAAGAAAGAAAGAAGAAAGAAGAAAGAAATAAGAAAGGAAGATGTTAGAAAGAAAGAAGAAAGAAAGAAGTAAGAAAGAAATAAGAAAGAACTAAGAAAGAAAGAAGAAAGAAAGAAGAAAGAAAGAAGAAAGAAGAAAGAAAGAAGAAAGAAAGAAAGAAGAAAGAAAGCAGAAAGAAAGAGGAAAGAAAGAATAAAGAAGAAAGAAAGAAGCAACAAAGAAGAAATAAAGAAGAAAGAAAGAAGTAAGAAAGATGTAAGAAAGAAGTAAGAAAGAAAGAAGAAAGGAAGAAGAAAGGAAGAAGAAAGGAAGAAAGAAGAAAGAACATAGAAAGAAAGAATAAAGAAAGAAGAAAGAAAGAAGTAAGAAAGAAATAAGAAAGAACTAAGAAAGAAAGAAGTAAGAAAGAAATAAGAAAGAAGAAAGAAAGAAAGAAGAAAGAAAGCAGAAAGAAAGAGGAAAGAAAGAATAAAGAAGAAAGAAAGAAGAAACAAAGAAGAAATAAAGAAGAAAGAAAGACGTAAGAAAGATGTAAGAAAGAAGTAAGAAAGAAAGAAGAAAGGAAGAAGAAAGGAAGAAGAAAGGAAGAAAGAAGAAAGAAAGAACAAAGAAAGAAAGAAGAAAGAATGAAGAAAGAAAGAAGAAAGAGAGAAGAGAGAAAGAAGAGAGAAGGAAGAAAGAAAGAAGAAAGAAAGAAGAAAGAAATAAAGAAAGAAGAAAGAAAGAGAAAAGAAACAAAGAATAAAGAAAGAATGAAAGAAGAAAGAAAGAAGAAAGAAAGAAGTAAGAAAGAAATAAGAAAGAACTAAGAAAGAAAGAAGAAAGAAAGAAAGAAGAAAGAAAGAAAGCAGAAAGAGGAAAGAAAGAAGAAAGAAGAAAGAAAGAAGAAAGAAAGAAGTAAGAAAGAAATAAGAAGAAAGAAAGAATAAAGAAGAAAGAAAGAAGAAACAAAGAAGAAATAAAGAAGAAAGAAAGAAGTAAGAAAGATGTAAGAAAGAAGTAAGAAAGAAAGAAGAAAGGAAGAAGAAAGGAAGAAGAAATGAAGAAAGAAGAAAGAAAGAACAAAGAAAGAAAGAAGAAAGAATGAAGAAAGAAAGAAGAAAGAAAGAAGAGAGAAAGAAGAGAGAAAGAAGAAAGAAAGAAGAAAGAAAGAAGAAAGAAATAAAGAAAGAAGAAAGAAAGAGAAAAGAAACAAAGAATAAAGAAAGAATGAAAGAAGAAAGAAAGAAGAAAGAAAGAAGAAAGAAAGAAGCAAGAAAGAAGAAGAAAAGAAAGAAGAAAGAAGAAAGAAAGAAGAAAGAAAGAAGAAAGAAAGGAGAGAGAAAGGAGAAATAAAGAAGAAAGATAGAAGAAAGAAAGAAGAAAGAAAGAAGAAAGAAAGAAGAAAGGAAGAAGAAAGGAAGAAGAAAGGAAGAAAGAAGAAAGAAAGAAGAAAGAAAGAGGAAAGAAAGAAGAAAGAAGAAAGGAAGAAGAAAGAAAGAAGAAAGAAAGAAGAAGGAAAGTAGTAAGAAAGAAGTAAGAAAGAAAGAAGAAAGGAAGTAGAAAGGAAGAAGAAAGTAAGAAAGAAGAAAGAAAGAACGAAGAAAGAAAGAGGGAAGAAAGAAGAAGGAAGAAACAAAGAAGAAACAAAGAAGATAGAAAGAAGTAAGAAAGAAATAAGAAAGAACTAAGAAAGAAAGAAGAAAGAAAGAAGAAAGAAAGAAGAAAGAAGAAATAAAGAAGAAAGAAAGAAGAAAGAAGAAAGAAATAAGAAAGGGAGATGTTAGAAAGAAAGAAGAAAGAAAGAAGTAAGAAAGAAATAAGAAAGAACTAAGAAAGAAAGAAGTAAGAAAGAAATAAGAAAGAAGAAAGAAAGAAAGAAAGAAGAAAGAAAGCAGAAAGAAAGAGGAAAGAAAGAATAAAGAAGAAAGAAAGAAGAAACAAAGAAGAAATAAAGAAGAAAGAAAGAAGTAAGAAAGATGTAAGAAAGAAGTAAGAAAGAAAGAAGAAAGGAAGAAGAAAGGAAGAAGAAAGGAAGAAAGAAGAAAGAAAGAACAAAGAAAGAAGGAAGAAAGAATGAAGAAAGAAAGAAGAAAGAGAGAAGAGAGAAAGAAGAGAGAAAGAAGAAAGAAAGAAGAAAGAAAGAAGAAAGAAATAAAGAAAGAAGAAAGAAAGAGAAAAGAAACAAAGAATAAAGAAAGAATGAAAGAAGAAAGAAAGAAGAAAGAAAGAAGTAAGAAAGAAATAAGAAAGAACTAAGAAAGAAAGAAGAAAGAAAGAAAGAAGAAAGAAAGACACCAGAAAGAAAGAGGAAAGAAAGAAGAAAGAAGAAAGAAAGAAGAAAGAAAGGAGTAAGAAAGAAATAAGAAGAAAGAAAGAATAAAGAAGAAAGAAAGAAGAAACAAAGAAGAAATAAAGAAGAAAGAAAGAAGTAAGAAAGATGTAAGAAAGAAGTAAGAAAGAAAGAAGAAAGGAAGAAGAAAGGAAGAAGAAATGAAGAAAGAAGAAAGAAAGAACAAAGAAAGAAAGAAGAAAGAATGAAGAAAGAAAGAAGAAAGAAAGAAGAGAGAAAGAAGAGAGAAAGAAGAAAGAAAGAAGAAAGAAAGAAGAAAGAAATAAAGAAAGAAGAAAGAAAGAGAAAAGAAACAAAGAATAAAGAAAGAATGAAAGAAGAAAGAAAGAAGAAAGAAAGAAGAAAGAAAGAAGCAAGAAAGAAGAAGAAAAGAAAGAAGAAAGAAGAAAGAAAGAAGAAAGAAAGAAGAAAGAAAGGAGAGAGAAAGGAGAAATAAAGAAGAAAGATAGAAGAAAGAAGAAGAAAGAAAGAAGAAAGAAAGAAGAAAGGAAGTAGAAAGGAAGAAGAAAGGAAGAAAGAAGAAAGAAAGAAGAAAGAAAGAGGAAAGAAAGAAGAAAGAAGAAAGGAAGAAGAAAGAAAGAAGAAAGAAAGAAGAAGGAAAGTAGTAAGAAAGAAGTAAGAAAGAAAGAAGAAAGGAAGTAGAAAGGAAGAAGATAGTAAGAAAGAAGAAAGAAAGAACGAAGAAAGAAAGAGGAAAGAAAGAAGAAGGAAGAAACAAAGAAGAAACAAAGAAGAATGAAAGACGTAAGAAAGAAATAAGAAAGAACTAAGAAAGAAAGAAGAAAGAAGAAAGAAAGAAGAAAGAAGAAATAAAGAAGAAAGAAAGAAGAAAGAAGAAAGAAATAAGAAAGGAAGATGTTAGAAAGAAAGAAGAAAGAAAGAAGTAAGAAAGAAATAAGAAAGAACTAAGAAAGAAAGAAGAAAGAAAGAAGAAAGAAAGAAGAAAGAAGAAAGAAAGAAGAAAGAAAGAAAGAAGAAAGAAAGCAGAAAGAAAGAGGAAAGAAAGAATAAAGAAGAAAGAAAGAAGCAACAAAGAAGAAATAAAGAAGAAAGAAAGAAGTAAGAAAGATGTAAGAAAGAAGTAAGAAAGAAAGAAGAAAGGAAGAAGAAAGGAAGAAGAAAGGAAGAAAGAAGAAAGAACAAAGAAAGAAAGAAGAAAGAATGAAGAAAGAAAGAAGAAAGAAAGAAGAGAGAAAGAAAGAAGAAAGGAAGAGTGAAGAAAGAAAGAAAGAAAGAAGAAAGAAAGAGAAAAGAAACAAAGAAGAAAGAAAAAAAAGAAAGTAGAAAGAAAGAAGAAAGAAAGAAGAAAGAAAGAAGCAAGAAAGAAGAAGGAAAGAAAGAAGAAAGAAAGAAGAGAGAAAGGAGAAAGGAAGAAGAAAGTTAGAAGAAAGAAAGAAAGAAGAAAGAAAGAAGAAAGAAAGAAGAAAGAAAGAAGAAAGGAAGAAGAAAGGAAGAATAAAGAAATGAGAAAGGAAGAAGAAAGGAAGAAGAAAGAAAGAAGAAAGAAAGAAGAAAGGAGACATATAGAAGAAAGAAAAAAGAAAGAAGGAAAGAAGAAAGAAAGAAGAAAGAAAGAAGAAAGAAAGAAGAAAGAAAGAAAGAAAGAATGAAAGAAAGAAAGAAAGAAAGAAAGAAAGAAAGAAAGAAGAAAGAAAGAAGAAATAAAATAGAAAGGAAGAAGACAGGAAGAAGAAAGGTAGAATAAAGAAAGTAAGAAAGAAAGAAAGAAGAAAGAGAGCAGAAAGAAAGAGGAAAGAAAGAAGAAAGAAGAAAGAAAGAAGAAACAAAGAAGAAAGAAAGAAGAAAGAAAGAAGTAAGAAAGAAGTAGAAAGAAGTAAGAAAGAAAGAAGAAAGGAAGAAGAAAGTAAGAAAGAAGAAAGAAAGAACGAAGAAAGAAAGAAAGAAGAAAGAAAGAAAGAAGAAAGAGGAAAGAAACAAAGAAGAAAGAAAGAAAGAAGCAAGAAAGAAGAAAGAAAGTAGAAAAAAAGAAAAAGAAAGAAGAAAGAAAGAAAGAAGAAAGAAAGAAGAGAGAAAGGAGAAAGATAGAAGAATGAAAGAAGAAATAAAGAAGAAAGAAAGGAAGAAGAAAGGAAGAATAAAGAAAGAAGAAAGGAAGAAGAAAGAAAGAAGAAAGAAAAATAAAGAAAGAAGAAAGAACAAACATAGAAGAAAGAACAAAGAAAGAAGGAAAGAAGAAAAAAGGAAGAATAAAGAAAGAAGAAAGAAAGAACGAAGAAAGAAAGAAAGCAGAAGCAAAGAAGAAATAAAGAAGAAAGAAAGAAGTAAGAAAGAAAGAAGAAAGGAAGAAGAAAGGAGGAAGAAAGGAAGAAAGAAGAAAGAAAGAACAAAGAAAGAAAGAAGAAAGAATGAAGAAAGAAAGAAGAAAGAAAGAAGAGAGAAAGAAGAAAGAAATAAAGAAAGAGGAAAGAAAGAGAAAAGAAACAAAGAATAAAGAAAGAATGAAAGAAGAAAGAAAGAAGAAAGAAAGAAGAAAGAAAGAAGCAAGAAAGAAGAAGAAAAGAAAGAAGAAAGAAGAAAGAAAGAAGAAAGAAGAAAGAAAGAAAGAAAGAAGAGAGAAAGGAGAAATAAAGAAGAAAGATAGAAGAAAGAAAGAAGAAAGAAAGAAGAAAGTGAGAAGAAAGGAAGAAGAAAGGAAGAAGAAAGAAAGAAAGAAGAAAGAAAGAAGAAAGAAAGAGGAAAGAAAGAAGAAAGAAGAAAGGAAGAAGAAAGAAAGAAGAAAGAAAGAAGAAGGAAAGTAGTAAGAAAGAAGTAAGAAAGAAAGAAGAAAGGAAGTAGAAAGGAAGAAGAAAGTAAGAAAGAAGAAAGAAAGAACGAAGAAAGAAAGAGGAAAGAAAGAAGAAGGAAGAAACAAAGAAGAAACAAAGAAGAAAGAAAGAAGAAAGAAAGAAGAAAGAAACAAGAAGAAAGAAAGAAGAAAGAAAGAAAGAATAAAGAAGAAAGAAATAAGAAAAAAAGATGTTAGAAAGAAAGAAGAGAGAAAGAAAGAAGAAAGGAAAAAGAAAGAAGGAAGAGAGAAAGAAAGAAGAAAGGAAGAATGAAGAAAGAAAGAAAGAAGAAAGAAAGAGAAAAGAAACAAAGAAGAAAGAAAGAAAGAAAGTAGAAAGAAAGAAGAAAGAAAGAAGAAAGAAAGAAGAAAGAAGAAAGAAGAAAGAAGAAAGAAGAAAGAAGAAAGAAAGATGCAAGAAAGAAGAAGGAAAGAAAGAAGAGAGAAAGGAGAAAGGTAGAAGAAAGATAGAAGAAAGAAAGAAGAAAGAAAGAAGAAAGAAAGAAGAAAGAAAGAAGAAAGGAAGAAGAAAGAAAGAAGAAAGAAAGAAAGAAGAAAGAAAGGAGAAAGAAAGAAGAAAGAAAGAAGAAAGGAAGAAGAAAGGAAGAAGAAAGGAAGAATAAAGAAAGGAGAAAGGAAGAAGAAATGAAGAAGAAAGAAAGAAGAAAGAAAGAAGAAAGAAGAGAGATAGAAGAAAGAAAAAAGAAAGAAGGAAAGAAGAAAGAAAGAAGAAAGAAAGAAGAAAGAAAGAAGAAAGAAAGAAAGGAAGAAAGAAAGAATGAAAGAAAGAAAGAAATAAAGAAGAAAGAAAGAAGAAAGAAAATAGAAAGGAAGAAGACAGGAAGAAGAAAGGTAGAATAAAGAAAGGAAGAAAGAATGAAAGAAGAAAGAGAGCAGAAAGAAAGAGGAAAGAAAGAAGAAAGAAGAAAGAAAGAAGAAACAAAGAAGAAAGAAAAAAGAAAGAAAGAAGAAAGAAGTAGAAAGAAGTAAGAAAGAAAGAAGAAAGGAAGAAGAAAGGAAGAAAGAAGAAAGAAAGAACGAAGAAAGAAAGAAGAATGAAAGAAGAACGAAAGAAGAAAGAAAGATATTAGAAAGAAAGAAGAAAGAAAGAAAGAAGAAAGAAGTAAGACATGTAAGAAAGAATGAAGAAAGAAAGAAGAAAGAAAGAAGAAAGAAAGAAGAAAGAAAGAAGAAAGAAAGAAGAGAAAAAGAAGAGAGAAAGAAGAAAGAAAAAAGAAAGAAAGAAGAAAGAAAGAAGAAGGAAAGAAAGAAAGAAGAAAGAAAGAAAGAAAGAAGAAAGAAAGATAAAAGAAACAAAGAAGAAAGAAAGAAGAAAGAAAGAAGAAAGAAGAAAGAAAGAAGCAAGAAAGAAGAAGGAAAGAAAGAAGAAAGAAGAAAGAAGAAAGAAAGAAGAAAGAAAGAAAGAAGAAAGAAAGAAAGAAGAGGGAAAGGAGAAAGATAGAAGAAAGATAGAAGAAAGAAAGAAGAAAGAAAGAAGAAAGAAAGAAGAAAGGAAGAAGAAAGGAAGAAGAAAGAAAGAAAGAAGAGAGAAAGGAGAAAGATAGACGAAAGAAAGAAGAAAGAAAGAAGAAAGAATCAAAGAAGAAAGAAAGAAAGAAAGAAGTAAGAAATAAAGAAGGAAGAAAGAAGTAAGAAAAAAGTAAGAAAGAAGTAAGAAAGAAAGAAGAATAAAGAAAGAAGAAAGAAACAAGAGAGAAAGAAGAAATAAAGAAGAAAGAAAGAAGAAAGAAAGAGGAAAGATAGAAAGAAGAAAGAAAGAAGAAAGAACGAAAGAAGAAAGAAAGAAGAAAGAAAGAAGAAAGAAAGAAGAAATAAAGAAGAAAGAAAGAAGAAAAACGAAAGAAGAAAGAAAGAAGAAAGAAAGAAGAAAGAAAGAAGAAACTAGAAAGAAATATGAAAGAAGTAAGAAAGAAAGAAGTAAGAAAGAAAGAAGAAAGAAAGAAAGCAGAAAGAGGAAAGAAAGTAGAAAGAAGAAAGAAAGGAGAAAGAAAGAAGAAAGAAGAAAAGAAGAAGAAAGAAAGATGAAAGAAAGAAAGAAGAAAGAAAGAAGATAGAAAGAAGAAAGAAAGAAAGAAGAAAGAAAGAAAGAAGAAAGAAAGAAAGAAGAAAGAAGGAGGAAAGAAACAAAGAAGAAAGAAAGAAAGAAAGAAGCAAGAAAGCAGAAAGAAAGAGGCAAGAAAGTAGAAAGAAGAAAGAAGAAAGAAAGAAAGAAGAAAGAAAGAAGAGAGAAAGGAGAAAGATAGAAGAATGAAAGAAGAAAGAAAGAAGAAAGAAAGGAAGAAGAAAGGAAGAATAAAGAAAGAAGAAAGGAAGAAGAAAGAAAGAAGAAAGAAAAAAGAAAGAAAGAAGAAAGAACAAAGATAGAAGAAAGAACAAAGAAAGAAGGAAAGAAGAAAAAAGGAAGAATAAAGAAAGAAAAATGAAAGAAAGAAGAAAGAAAGAAAGCAGAAAGAAAGAGGAAAGAAAGAAGAAAGAAGAAAGAAAGAAGAAATAAAGAAGTAAGAAAGGAATAAGAAGTAAGAAAGAATAAAGAAGAAAGAAAGAAGAAACAAAGAAATAAAGAAGAAAGAAAGAAGTAAGAAAGATGTAAGAAAGAAGTAAGAAAGAAAGAAGAAAGGAAGAAGAAAGGAAAAAGAAAGGAAGGAAGAAGAAAGAAAGAACAAAGAAAGAAGAAAGAATGAAGAAAGAAAGAAGAAAGAAAGAAGAGAGAAAGAAGAAAGAAATAAAGAAAGAAGAAAGAAAGAGAAAAGAAACAAAGAATAAAGAAAGAATGAAAGAAGAAAGAAAGAAGAAAGAAAGAAGAAAGAAATAAGCAAAAAAGAAGAAGAAAAGAAAGAAGAAAGAAGAAAGAAAGAAGAAAGAAGAAAGAAAGAAAGAAGAAAGAAAGAAGAGAGAAAGGAGAAATAAAGAAGAAAGATAGAAGAAAGAAAGAAGAAAGAAAGAAGAAAGAGAGAAGAAAGGAAGAAGAAAGGAAGAAGAAAGAAAGAAAGAAGAAAGAAAGAAGAAAGAAAGAGGAAAGAAAGAAGAAAGAAGAAAGGAAGAAGAAAGAAAGAAGAAAGAAAGAAGAAAGAAGAAAGAAGAAAGAAAGATGCAAGAAAGAAGAAGGAAAGAAAGAAGAAAGAAAGAAGAGAGAAAGGGGAAAGGTAGAAGAAAGAAAGAAGAAAGAAAGAAGAAAGAAAGAAGAAAGAAAGAAGAAAGGAAGAAGAAAGGAAAAAGAAAGGAAGAATAAAGAAAGGAGAAAGGAAGAAGAAAGGAAGAAGAAAGAAAGAAGAAAGAAAGAAGAAAGAAGACATATAGAAGAAAGAAAAAAGAAAGAGAGAAAGAAGAAAGAAAGAAGAAAGAAAGAAGAAAGAAAGAAGAAAGAAAGAAAGGAAGAAAGAAAGAAAGAAAGAAAGAAAGAAGAAAGAAAGAAGAAAGAAAATAGAAAGGAAGAAGACAGGAAGAAGAAAGGTAGTATAAAGAAAGGAAGAAAGAATGAAAGAAGAAAGAGAGCAGAAAGAAAGAGGAAAGAAAGAAGAAAGAAGAAAGAAAGAAGAAACAAAGAAGAAAGAAAAAAGAAAGAAAGAAGAAAGAAGTAGAAAGAAGTAAGAAAGAAATAAGAAAGGAAGAAGAAAGGAAGAAAGAAGAAAGAAAGAACGAAGAAAGAAAGAAGAATGAAAGAAGAACGAAAGAAGAAAGAAAGATATTAGAAAGAAAGAAGAAAGAAAGAAAGAAGAAAGAAGTAAGACATGTAAGAAAGAATGAAGAAAGAAAGAAGAAAGAAGAAAGAAAGAAGAAAGGAAGAAGAAAGAAAGAAGTGAAAAAGAAGAGAGAAAGAAGAAAGAAAGAAGAAAGAAAGAAGAAACAAAGAAGAAAGAAAAAAGAAAGAAAGAAGAAAGAATTAGAAAGAAGTAAGAAAGAAAGAAGAAAGGAAGAAGAAAGGAAGAAAGAAGAAAGAAAGAACTAAGAAAGAAAGAAGAATGAAAGAAGAACGAAAGAAGAAAGAAAGATATTAGAAAGAAAGAAGAAAGAAAGAAGAAAGAAGTAAGACATGTAAGAAAGAATGAAGAAAGAAAGAAGAAAGAAGAAAGAAAGAAGAAAGAAAGAAGAAAGAAAGAAGTGAAAAAGAAGAGAGAAAGAAGAAAGAAAGAAGAAAGAAAGAAGAAAGAAAGAAAGAAAGAAGAAAGAAAGAAAGAAGAAAGAAAGATAAAAGAAACAAAGAAGAAAGAAAGAAAGAAGAGAGAAAGAAGAAAGTAAGAAGAGAGAAAGGAGAAAGATAGAAGAATGAAAGTAGAAATAAAGAAGAAAGAAAGGAAGAAGAAAGGAAGAATAAAGAAAGAAGAAAGGAAGAAGAAAGAAAGAAGAAAGAAAAAAGAAAGAAAGAAGAAAGAAGAAAGATAGATTAAAGAAAAAAGAAAGAAGGAAAGAAGAAGAAAGGAAGAATAAAGAAGAAAGAAAGAAGAAAGAAAGAAAGCATAAAGAAAGAGGAAAGAAAGAAGAAAGAAGAAAGAAGAAAGAAAGAAGAAAGAAAGAAGAAAGAAAGAAGAAAGAAGAAAGAAAGAAGAAAGGAAGAAAAAAGGAAGAAGAAATGAAGAAGAAAGGAAGAATAAAGAAAGAAGTAAGAAAGAAGTAAGAAAGAAGTAAGAAAGTAGTAAGAAAGAAGAAAGAAAGAAGGAGGAAAGAAGATAGAAAGAAGAAAAGAAGAAAGAAGAAAGAAAGAAAGAAGAAGGAAAGAAGTAAGAAAGAAGGAAGAAAGATGTAAGAAAGAACTTAGAAAGAAAGAAGAAAGGAAAAAGAAAGGAAGAAGAAGGGAAGAAAGAAGAAAGAACGAAGATAGAAAGAAGAATGAAAGGAGAAAGAAGGAATTAAGAAATAAAGAAGAAAGAAAGAAATAAGAAAGAAAGAAGAAAGAAAGAAAGAAGAAAGAAAGAAGAAAGAAAGAAGAAAGAAAGAAGAAAGAAAGAAGAAAGTAAGAAAGAAAAAAGACTGAAGAAATAAAGAAGTAAGAAGGAAGTAAGAAAGAAGTAAGAAAGAAAGAAGAAAGAAAGAATAAAGAAAGAAGAAAGAAAGAAGAAAGGAAGAGGAAAGAAAGAAGAAAAAAGAAAGTAAGAAGAAAGAAAGAAGAAAGAAAGAAGAAAGAAAGAAGAAAGTAAGAAGAAAGAAGAAAGAAAGAAGAAAGATAAAAAGAAAGAAGGAAAGAATAAAGAAATAAGAAAGAAAGAAGAAAGGAAGAAAGAAGAAAGAAAGGAGAAAGAAAGAAGAAAGGAAGAAGAAAGGAAGAAGAAACAAAGAAAGAACGAAGAAAGAAAGAAGAAAGAAAGAAGAAAAAAGAGGAAAGAAAGAAGTAAGAAAGAAAGAAGAAAGAAAGATAGAAAGAAAGAAGAAAGAAAGAAAGAAGAAAGGAAAAATGAAGAAAGAAACACAGAAGAAAGAAAGAAAGAAAGAAGAAAGAAAGAAGAAAGAGAGAAGAAGAAATAAAGAAGCAAGAAAGAAGAAAGAAAGAAGAGAGAAAGAAAGAGAGAACAAATAAAGAAGAAAGAAAAAGAACGGAAGAAGAAAGAAAGAAGGAAGAAGAAAGAAAGAAGAAAGAAGAAAGAAGAATGAAAGAAGAAATAAAGTAGTAAGAAAGAAAGAAGAAAAAAAGAAGAAAGAAAGAAGAAATAAGAAAGACAGAAAAAGAAAGTAGAAAGAAAGAAAGAAAGAAAGAAGAAAGAAAGAAGAAAGAAAGAAAGAAAGAAGAAACAAAGAAAGAATAAAGGAAGAAGAAAGAAAGAAAGAAGAAATAAAGAAAGAAGAAAGAAAGAAAGAAGAGAGTAAGAAAGAAAGAACAAAGAGAGAAGAAAGAAAAAGTAAGGAAGAAGAAAGAAATAAGAAAGAAAGAAAGAAAGAAGAAAGAAGAAAGAAAGAAGAAAGAAGAGAGAAAGAAAGAGAGAACAAATAAAGAAGAAAGAAAAAGAACTGAAGAAGAAAGAAAGAAGGAAGAAGAAAGAAAGAAGAAAGAAGAAAGAAAGTAGAAAGAAAGAACGAAGAAAGAAAGAAGAAAGAATAAAGAAAGAAAGAAAAATGAAAGAAAGAAGAAAGAAAGAAAGTAAGAAAGAAAGAAAGAACAAAGAAGTAAGAAAGAAGTAAGAAAGAAAGAAGAAAGAAAGAAAGAAGAAAGAAAGAAGAGAGAAAGGAGAAAGATAGAAGAATGAAAGAAGAAAGAAAGAAGAAAGAAAGGAAGAAGAATGGAAGTATAAAGAAAGAAGAAAGGAAGAACAAAGAAAGAAGAAAGAAGAAAGAAAGAAGAAAGAAAGAAGAAAGAAAGAAGAGAATAAGAAGAAAGAAGAAAGAAAGAAAGAAGAAAGAAAGAAACAAGAAAGAAAGAAGAAAGAAAGAAGAAAGAAGAAAGAAAGAAGAAAGAAAGAAGAAAGAAAGAGGTAAGAAAGAAGTAAGAAAGAAAGAAGAAAGAAAGAAAGAAGTAAGAAAGAAGAAAGAAAGAAAGAAGAAAGAAAGAAAGAAGAAAGAAAGAAGAAAGAAAGAAGAGGTAAATAAAGAAAGAAAGAAGAAAGAAAGAAAGAAGAGAGAAAGAAAGAAGAAGGAAAGAAGAAAGGAAGAAAGAAGAAAGAAAGAAAGAAAGAAGAAAGAAAGAAAGAAGAAAGAAAAAATGAAAGAAGAAAGAATGAAGAAAGAAAAAAGAAAGAAGTAAGAAAGAATGAAGAAGGAAAGAAGAAAGAAAGAAGAAAGAAAGAAGAACGAAAGAAGAAAGAAATTAGAAAGAAAGAAAGAAGAATGAAAGAAGAAAGAAAGAAAGAAGAAAGGAAAAAGAAAGAAAGAAGTAAGAAAGAAGAACTAAAAAAGAAAGAAATAAGAAATAAATAAAGAAGAATGAAAGGAGAAAGAAAGAAGAATGAAAGTAGAGAGAAAGAAAGAAAGAAAGAAAGAAGAAAGAAAGAAGAAAGAAAGAAAGAAGAAAGAAAGAAAGAAGAAAGAAAGAAGAAAGGAAGAAAGAAAAAGTAAGGAAGAAGAAAGAAATAAGAAAGAAAGAAAGAAGAAAGAAAGAAAGAAGAAAGAAAGAAAGAAAGAACAAAGAAAGAAGTAAGAAAAAGTTTGGAAGAAGAAAGAAATTAGAAAGAAAGAAAGAAGAAAGAAAGAAAGAAGAAAGAAAGAAAGAAAGAAGAAAGAAAGAAAGAAGAAAGAAAGAATAAAGAAAGAAGAAAGAAAGAAGAGAGAAAGAAAGAAAGAACAAAGAAAGAAGAAAGAAGAAAGAAAGAAGAAAGAAAGAATAAATAAAGAAGAAAGAAAGAAGAGAGAAAGAAAGAAAGAAGAAAGAAAGAAGAAAGAAGAAAGAAAGACGAAAGAAAGAAGCAAGCAAGAGAGAAGAAATAAAGAAGTAAGAAAGAAGAAAGGAATAATAAAGAAAGAAGAACAAAAGAAGAATGAAATAAGAAATAAAGAAAAAAGTATGAAAGAAGAAAGAAAGAAGAAAGAAAGAAGAATGAAAGAAGAAAGAAAAAAGAAAGAAAGAAAGAAGAAAGAAGAAAGAAAGAAGAAAGAAAGAAGTAAGAAAGAAGTAAGAAAGAAGTAAGAAAGAAGTAAGAAAGAAAGAAGAAAGAAAGAACGAAAGAAGAAAGAAAGAAAGAAGAAAGTAGAAAGAAAGAGAAGAAAGAAAGAAGAAAGGAAGAAAGAAGAAAGATAGAAAGAAGAAAGAATGAAGAAAGAAAGAAGAAAGAAAGAAGAAAGAAAGAAGAAAGAAAGAAGAAAGAAAGAATTAAGAAAGAAGTAAGAAAGAAAAAAGAAAGAAGGAAGAAAGTAAGAAGAAAGGAAGTAGAAAGAAAGTAGAAAGGAAGAAGAAAGAAACAAAGAAGACAGAAAGAAGAAAGAAAGGAGAAAGAAAGAAATAAGAAAGAAAGAAGAAAGAAAGAAGAAAGAAAGAAGTAAGAAAGAATTAAGAAAGAAGAAAGAAAGAAGAAGGAAAGAAAGAAGAAAGAAAGAATGAAAGAACAAAGAAAGAAGAAAGAAAAAGAAAGGAAGAAGAAAGAAAGAAGAATAAGAAAGAAAGAAGAAAGAAAGAAGAAAGAAAGAAGAGAGAAAGAAGAAAGAAGAAAGAAAGGAGAAAGAAAGAAAGAAGAAAGAAAGTAGAGAGAAAGAAAGAAGAAAGAAACAAGAAATAAAGAAGAAAGAAAGAAAAAGAAAAGAAAGAAGAAAGAAAGAAGGAAGAAAGAAGGAAGAAAGAAAGAAGAAAGAAGAAAGAAAGAAAGAAAAAAGAAAGAAAGAAGAAAGAATGAAGAAATAAAGAAGAGGTAAAGAAAGAAAGAAAGGAGAAAGAAATAAAGAAGAAAGAAAGAATAAAGGAAGAAAGATAAATGAAAGAAAGAAAGAAGAAAGAAAGAAAGAAGAACGAAATAAGAAAGAAAAAATGAAAGAAGAAAGAATGAAGAGAGAAAAAAGAAAGAAAGAAGTAAGAAGGAAAGCAGAAGGAAAGAAGAAAGAAAGAAGAAAGAAAGAAGAACGAAAGAAGAAAGAAATAAGAAAGAAAGAAAGAAGAATGAAAGAAGAAAGAAAGAAGAAATAAAGAAAGAAAGAAGAAAGAAAGAAGTAAGAAAGAAGAAAGGAAGAAGAAAGAAAGAAGAAAGAAAGAAGTAAGAAAGAAGTAAGAAAGAAGCAAGAAAGAAGAAAGATAGAAAGAAGAAAGAAAGAAAGAAGAAAGAAAGGAGAAAGAAAGAAGTTAGAAAGAAGGAAGAAAGAAATAAGAAAGAAAGAAGAAACGAAGAAGAAAGAAAGAATAGAGAAAGAAAGAAAGAACAAAGAAAGAAGAAAGAAAAAGAAAGGAAGAAGAAAGAGAGAAGGAAGAAGAAAGAAAGAAGAAAGAAAGAAAGAAGAAAGAAGAAAGAAAGAAGAAAGAAAGAAAGAAGAAATAAAGAAGTAAGAAAGAAGAAAGAAATAAAGAAGAAAGAAAGAAGAATGAAAGAAAGAAGAAGGAAAGAAAGTAAGAAAGAAAGAAAGAAAGAACAAAAAGAAGAAAGAAACAAGTAAGAAAGAAAGAAAAATATAGACAAACAAAGAAAGAAGAAAGAAAGAGGAAAGAAAGAAGTAAGAAAGAAGTAAGAAAGAAAGAATAAAGAAGAAGAAAGAAAAAAAAAAAGAGAAAGAAAGAAAGAAGAAAAAAAGAAAGAAAGAATAAATAAAGAAGAAAGAAAGAAGAAAGAAAGAAGAAAGAAAGAAGAAAGAAAGAAAGAAAGAACAAAGAAAGAAAGAAGAAAGAAGAGAGAAAGAAGAAAGAAAGAAAGAATAGAGAAAGAAAGAAAGAACAAAGAAAGAAGAAAGAAAAAGAAAGGAAGAAGAAAGAAAGAAGAAAGAAGAAAGTAACAAGAAAGAAAGGAGAAAGAAAGAAGAAAGAAAGAAAGAAGAAAGAAAGTAGAGAGAAAGAAGAAAGAAAGAAGAAAGAAAGAAAGAAGAAAGACAGAAGAAAGAAAGAGGAAAGGAAGAAGAAAGAAAGAAAGAAGAAACAAAGAAGAAAGAAGGAAAAAGAAAGAAAGAAGAAAGAAATATAGAAAGAAAGAACGAAAGAAGAAAGAAAGAAGAAAGAAGGATGAAGGAAAGAAGAAAGAAAGAAGGAAGAAATTAGAATAAAAGAAGAAAGAAAGAGAGAAGAAAGAAAAAAGAAAGAAAGGAGTAAGAAAGAAGTAAGAAAGGAGTAAGAAAGGAAGAAGAAAAAAGAAGAAAGAAGAAAGAAAGACGAAAGAAAGAAGAAAGAAAGAAATAAAGAAGAAAGAAAGAAGAAAGAAAGAAATAAAGAAGGAAGAAAGAAGAAAGAAATAAGAAATAAAGAAGAAAGAAGAAGAAAGAAAGAAGAAACAAAGAAAGAAAGAAAGAAGAAAGAAATAAAGAAGAAAGAAAGAAAAAAGAAAGAAGAAAGAAAGAAAGAAGAAATAAAGAGGTAAGAAAGAAGAAAGAAAGAAAGAAGAAAGAATAATGAAAGAAAGAAAGAAAGAAAGAGGAAAGAGAGAACAAAGAAAGACGAAAAAAGAAGAAAGAAAGCAGCAGTAAGGAAGTAGTAAGAAAGAAAGCATAAAGAAGAAAGAAAGAAAGAAATAAAGAAGAATGAATGAAGAAAGAAAGAATAAAGAAAGAAGAAAGAAGAAGAAAGAATGAGGAAATAAAGAAAGAAGAATGAAAGAAAGAAGAAAGAAAGAAGAAAGAAAGAAACAATAAAGAGAGAAGAAAGAAAGAAAGAAGAAAGAAAGAAAAAAGAAAGAAGAAAGAAAGAAAGAAGAAACGAAAAAAGAGGAAAGAAAGAAGAAGGAAAGAAGAAAGAAAGAAGAAAGAAAGAAGGAAGAAAGAATTAAGAAATAAGTAAGAAAGAAATAAAGAAGAAAGAAAGAAGAAACAAAGAAGTAAGAAAGAAAGAAGAAAGAAAGAAAGAAGAAAGAAAAAGAAAGAATAACAAAGAAGAAAGAAAGAAGAAAGAAAGAAAGACAGAACAAAGAAAGGAAGAAGAAAGAAAGAAGAAAGGAAGAAGACAGAAAGAAGAAAGAAAGAAATAAGAAAGAAGAAAGAAAGAAAGAAGAAATAAAGAAGTAAGAAAGAAGAAAGAGGAATGAAAGAAAGTAGGAAAGAAAGAAAGAAAGAACAAAAAAAGGAAAGAAACAAGTAAGAAAGAAAGAAAAAATATAGAAAAACAAAGAAAGAAGAAAGAAAGAAGTAAGAAAGAAAGAAGAAAGAAGAAGAAAGAAATAAAGAAGAAAGAAAGAAGACAGAAAGAAGAAAGAAAAAAGAAATAAAGAAAAAAGAAAGAATTAAGAAAGTATTAAGAAAGAAGTAAAAAGAAGTAAGAAATAAAGAAGAAAGAAAGAAGAAAGAAAGAAAGAAAGAAAGAAGAAAGAGAGAAGAAAGAAAGAAAGAAAAAAGAGAGAAAGAATAAAGAAAGAAGAAAGAAAGAAAGAAGAAAGAAAGAAAGAACGAACAAAGAAAGAAATAAAGAACAAAGAAAGAAGAAAGACAGAAGAAAGAAAGAAGAAAGAAAGAAGAAAGAAAGAAGAAAGAAGAAAGGAAGAAGAAAGAAAAGAGAAATAAAGAAAGAAAGAAGAAAGAAAAAGAAAGAATAAAGAAAGAAGAAAGAAAGATGAAAGAAAGAAAGAAGAAAGAAAGAAGAAAGAAAGAAACAAAAAAGTATAAAGAAAGAAGAAAGAAAGAAGAAAGAAAGAAGAAAGAAAGAAGAAAGAAAGAAAGAAGAAAGAAAGAAGTAAGAAAGAAAGAAGAAATAAAGGAGAAAGAAAGAAGTAAGAAAGAAATAAAGAAGAAAGAAAGAAGACAGAAAGAAGAAAGAAAAAAGAAATAAAGAAGAAAGAAAGAATTAAGAAAGTATTAAGAAAGAAGTAAAAAGAAGTAAGAAATAAAGAAGAAAGAAAGAAGAAAGAAAGAAAGAAAGAAAGAAAGAGGAAAGAGAGAAGAAAGAAAGAAAGAAAAAAGAGAGAAAGAATGAAGAAAGAAGAAAGAAAGAAAGAAGAAAGAAAGAAGAAAGAAAGAAAGAAGAAATAAAGAAGTAAGAAAGAAGAAAGAAAAAAGAAAGAAAGAAGTAGGAAAGAAGACAGAAATAAGAAAGAAAGAAGAAAGAAAATAGTAAGAAAGAAAGAATAAAGAAGGAAGAAAGAAAGAAGAAAGAAAGTCGAAAGAAAGGAAGAAGAAAGAAAAAAAGAAAGAAAGAAGAAAAAAAGAAAGAAAGAAGAAAGAAAGAAAGAAGAAAGAAAGAAAGAACGAACAAAGAAAGAAATAAAGAACAAAGAAAGAAGAAAGACAGAAGAAAGAAAGAAGATAGAAAGAAGAAAGACGAAAAAAAGAAGTAAGAAAGAAGCAAGAAAGAAGAAAGAAAGAAAGAAGAAAGAAAGAAGAAAGAAAGAAAGAAAAATAAAGAAGTAAGAAAGAAGAAAGGAAGAATAAAGAAAGAAGAAAGAAATAAGAAAGAAAGTCGAAAGAAAGGAAGAAGAAAGAAAAAAAGAAAGAACAAAGAAAGAAATAAAGAACAAAGAAAGAAGAAAGACAGAAGAAAGAAAGAAGAAAGAAAGAAGAAAGAAAGACGAAAGAAAGAAGTAAGACAGAAGCAAGAAAGAAGAAAGAAAGAAATAAGAAATAAAGAAAAAAGTATGAAAGAAGAAAGAAAGAAGAATGAAAGAAGACAGAAAAAAGAAAGAAAGAAAGAAGAAAGAAAGAAAGAAGAAAGAAAGAAGAAAGAAAAAAGAGAGAAAGAAGTAAGAGAGAAGACGGAAATAAGAAAGAAAGAAGAAAGAAAATAGTAAGAAAGAAAGAATAAAGAAAGAAGAAAGGAAGAAGCATGGAAGAATAATGAAAGAAGAAGGAAGAAGAAAGAAACAAGAAAGAAAGAAAAAAGAAAGAAGAAAGAAGAAAGATAGAAGAAAGAAAAAAGAAAGAAGGAAATAAGAAAGAAATATGAAAGAAAGCAGAAAGAAAGAAAGAAGAAAGAAAGAAGAAAGGAAGAATAAAGAAAGAAGAAAGAAGAAAGAAGGAAAGAAGAAAGAAAGCAGAAAGAAAGAAAGAAGAAAGAAAGAATAAAGGAAGAATAAAGAAAGAAGAAAGAAGAAAGAAAGAAAGAAGAAAGAAAGTAGAAACAAAGAGGAAAGAAAGAAGAAAGAAGAAAGAAAGAAGAAACAAAGATGAAAGAAAGAAGAAAGAAAGAATTAAGAAAGAAGTATGAATGAAGTACGAAAGAAAGAAGAAAAGAAGAAGAAAGGAAGAAGAAAGGAAGAAAGAAGAAAGTAAGAAGAAAGGAAGAATGAAGAAAGAAAGAAAGAAAGAAGAAATAAAGAGAAAAGAAACAAAGAAGAAAGAAAGAAAGAAAGAAAGAAAGAAAGAAAGAAAGAAAGAAAGAAAGAAAGAAAGAAAGAAAGAAAGAAAGAAAAAGAAAGAAAGAAAGAAGGAAAGAAGAAGGAAAGAATGAAGAAAGAAAGAAGAGAGAAAGAATAAATAAAGAAGAAAGGAAGAAGAAAGAAGAAGAAATGAAGAAAAAAGAAAGAAGAAAGAAAGAAGAAAGAAAGAAAAAAGAAAGAAGAAAGAAGAAATATAGAAGAAAGAAAAAAGAAAGAATGAAAGAAGAAAGAAAGATGAAAGAAAAAAGAAATAAAGAGGAAAGAAAGAAGAAAGAAAGAAAGAAGAAAGAAAGAAGAAAGAAAGAAAGAAGAAAGATAAAAGAAAGAAAAAAGAAAGAAGGAAAGAAGAAAGAAAGAAGAAAGGAAGAAGAAAGAAAGAAGAAAGTAAGAAGAAAGAAAGAAGAAAGAAGAAAGATAGAATAAAGAAAAAAGAAATAAGGAAAGAAGAAAGAAAGAAGAAAGAAAGAAGCAAGAAAGAAAGAAGAAAGAAAGAAGAAAGGAAGAAGAAAGGAAGAAGAAAGGAAGAATAAAGAAAGAAGAAAGAAAGCAGAAAGAAAGAGGAAAGAAAGAAGAAGGAAGAAAGAAAGAAGAAACAAAGAAGAAAGAAAGAAGAAAGAAATAAGAAAGAAAGAAGAAAGGAAGAAGAAAGATAGAAGAAAGGAAGAAAGAAGAAAGAAAGAGCAAAGAAAGAAAGAAGAAAGAAAGAAGAAAGAAAGATGTTAGAAAGAAAGAAGAAAGAAAGAAGTAAGAAAGAAGTAAGAAATATGTAAGAAAGAATGAAGAAAGAAAGAAGAAAGAAAGAAGAAAGAAAGAAGAGAGAAGGAAGAAAGAAAGAAGAAAGAAAGAAGAAAGAAAGAAAGAAAGAAAAAAGAAAGAAAGAAAGAAGAAAGGAAGAATGAAGAAAGAAAGAAAGAAGAAATAAAGAGAAAAGAAACAAAGAAGAAAGAAAGAAATGAAGAAAGAAGAAAGAAAGAAGAAAGAAGAAAGAAAGAAGCAAGAAAGAAGAAGGAAAGAAAGAAGAAAGAAGAAAGAAAGAAGAAAGAAAGAAAGAAGAAAGAAAGAAGAGAGAAAGGAGAAAGATAGAAGAAAGATAGAAGAAAGAAAGAAGAAACAAAGAAGAAAGAAAGGACAAAGGAAGAAGAAAGGAAGAAGAAAGAAAGACAGAAGAAAGAAAGAAGAAAGAAAGAGGAAAGAAAGAAGAAAGAAGAAAGGAAGAAGAAAGAAAGAAGAAAGAAAGAAGAAAGAAAGTAGTAAGAAAGAAGTAAGAAAGAAAGAAGAAATGAAGTAAAAGGAAGAAGAAAGGAAGAAACAAGAAAGAAAGAACGAAGAAAGAAAGAAGAAAAATAGAAGAATGAAAGAAGAAAGAAAGAAGAAAGAAAGAAGAAAGAAAGAAGAAAGAAAGAAGAAAGAAAGAAGAAAGAAAGAAGAAAGAAAGAAGTAAGAAAGAAGTAAGAAAGAAAGAAGAAAGTAAGAAGAAAGGAAGAAGGTAGAAAGAAAGAACGAAGAAAGAAAGAAGAAAGAAAGATGTTAGAAAGAAAGAAGAAAGAAAGAAAGAAGAAAGAAAGAATTAAAAAAGAGGTAAGAAAGAATGAAGAAAGAAAGAAGAAAGAAGAAAGAAAGAAGAGAGAAGGAAGAAAGAAAGAAGAAAGAAAGAAGAAAGAAAGAAGAAAGAAAGAAAGAAGAAAGAAAGAAGTAAGAAAGAAAGAAGAAATAAAGGAGAAAGAAAGAAGTAAGAAAGAAATAAAGAAGAAAGAAAGAAGACAGAAAGAAGAAAGAAAAAAGAAATAAAGAAGAAAGAAAGAATTAAGAAAGTATTAAGAAAGAAGTAAAAAGAAGTAAGAAATAAAGAAGAAAGAAAGAAAGAAGAAAGAAAGAAAGAAAGAAAGAAGAAAGAGAGAAGAAAGAAAGAAAGAAAAAAGAGAGAATAAAGAAAGAAGAAAGAAAGAAAGAAGAAAGAAAGAAGAAAGAAAGAAGAAATAAAGAAGTAAGAAAGAAGAAAGAAAAAAGAAAGAAAGAAGTAGGAAAGAAGACAGAAATAAGAAAGAAAGAAGAAAGAAAATAGTAAGAAAAAAAGAATAAAGAAAGAAGAAAGAAAGAAGAAAGATAGTCGAAAAAAAGGAAGAAGAAAGAAAAAAAGAAAGAAAGAAGAAAAAATAAAGAAAGAAAGAAAGAAGAAAGAAAGAAAGAACGAACAAAGAAAGAAATAAAGAACAAAGAAAGAAGAAAGACAGAAGAAAGAAAGAAGAAAGAAAGAAGAAAGAAAGAAGAAAGACGAAAGAAAGAAGTAAGAAAGAAGCAAGAAAGAAGAAAGAAAGAAAGAAGAAAGAAAGAAGAAAGAAAGAAAGAAGAAATAAAGAAGTAAGAAAGAAGAAAGGAAGAATAAAGAAAGAAGAAAGAAAGAAGAAAGAAAGTCGAAAGAAAGGAAGAAGAAAGAAAAAAAGAAAGAACAAAGAAAGAAATAAAGAACAAAGAAAGAAGAAAGACAGAAGAAAGAAAGAAGAAAGAAAGAAGAAAGAAAGACGAAAGAAAGAAGTAAGAAAGAAGCAAGAAAGAAGAAAGAAAGAAATAAGAAATAAAGAAAAAAGTATGAAAGAAGAAAGAAAGAAGAATGAAAGAAGACAGAAAAAAGAAAGAAAGAAAGAAGAAAGAAAGAAAGAAGAAAGAAAGAAGAAAGAAAAAAGAGAGAAAGAAGTAAGAGAGAAGACGGAAATAAGAAAGAAAGAAGAAAGAAAATAGTAAGAAAGAAAGAATAAAGAAAGAAGAAAGGAAGAAGCATGGAAGAATAATGAAAGAAGAAGGAAGAAGAAAGAAACAAGAAAGAAAGAAAAAAGAAAGAAGAAAGAAGAAAGATAGAAGAAAGAAAAAAGAAAGAAGGAAATAAGAAAGAAATATGAAAGAAAGCAGAAAGAAAGAAAGAAGAAAGAAAGAAGAAAGGAAGAATAAAGAAAGAAGAAAGAAGAAAGAAAGAAAGAAGAAAGAAAGCAGAAAGAAAGAAAGAAGAAAGAAAGAATAAAGGAAGAATAAAGAAAGAAGAAAGAAGAAAGAAAGAAAGAAGAAAGAAAGTAGAAACAAAGAGGAAAGAAAGAAGAAAGAAGAAAGAAAGAAGAAACAAAGATGAAAGAAAGAAGAAAGAAAGAATTAAGAAAGAAGTATGAATGAAGTACGAAAGAAAGAAGAAAAGAAGAAGAAAGGAAGAAGAAAGGAAGAAAGAAGAAAGTAAGAAGAAAGGAAGAATGAAGAAAGAAAGAAAGAAAGAAGAAATAAAGAGAAAAGAAACAAAGAAGAAAGAAAGAAAGAAAGAAAGAAAGAAAGAAAGAAAGAAAGAAAGAAAGAAAGAAAGAAAGAAAGAAAGAAAGAAAGAAAGAAAAAGAAAGAAAGAAAGAAGGAAAGAAGAAGGAAAGAATGAAGAAAGAAAGAAGAGAGAAAGAATAAATAAAGAAGAAAGGAAGAAGAAAGAAGAAGAAAGGAAGAAAAAAGAAAGAAGAAAGAAAGAAGAAAGAAAGAAAAAAGAAAGAAGAAAGAAGAAATATAGAAGAAAGAAAAAAGAAAGAATGAAAGAAGAAAGAAAGATGAAAGAAAAAAGAAATAAAGAGGAAAGAAAGAAGAAAGAAAGAAAGAAGAAAGAAAGAAGAAAGAAAGAAAGAAGAAAGATAAAAGAAAGAAAAAAGAAAGAAGGAAAGAAGAAAGAAAGAAGAAAGGAAGAAGAAAGAAAGAAGAAAGTAAGAAGAAAGAAAGAAGAAAGAAGAAAGATAGAATAAAGAAAAAAGAAATAAGGAAAGAAGAAAGAAAGAAGAAAGAAAGAAGCAAGAAAGAAAGAAGAAAGAAAGAAGAAAGGAAGAAGAAAGGAAGAAGAAAGGAAGAATAAAGAAAGAAGAAAGAAAGCAGAAAGAAAGAGGAAAGAAAGAAGAAGGAAGAAAGAAAGAAGAAACAAAGAAGAAAGAAAGAAGAAAGAAATAAGAAAGAAAGAAGAAAGGAAGAAGAAAGATAGAAGAAAGGAAGAAAGAAGAAAGAAAGAGCAAAGAAAGAAAGAAGAAAGAAAGAAGAAAGAAAGATGTTAGAAAGAAAGAAGAAAGAAAGAAGTAAGAAAGAAGTAAGAAATATGTAAGAAAGAATGAAGAAAGAAAGAAGAAAGAAAGAAGAAAGAAAGAAGAGAGAAGGAAGAAAGAAAGAAGAAAGAAAGAAGAAAGAAAGAAAGAAAGAAAAAAGAAAGAAAGAAAGAAGAAAGGAAGAATGAAGAAAGAAAGAAAGAAGAAATAAAGAGAAAAGAAACAAAGAAGAAAGAAAGAAATGAAGAAAGAAGAAAGAAAGAAGAAAGAAGAAAGAAAGAAGCAAGAAAGAAGAAGGAAAGAAAGAAGAAAGAAGAAAGAAAGAAGAAAGAAAGAAAGAAGAAAGAAAGAAGAGAGAAAGGAGAAAGATAGAAGAAAGATAGAAGAAAGAAAGAAGAAACAAAGAAGAAAGAAAGGACAAAGGAAGAAGAAAGGAAGAAGAAAGAAAGACAGAAGAAAGAAAGAAGAAAGAAAGAGGAAAGAAAGAAGAAAGAAGAAAGGAAGAAGAAAGAAAGAAGAAAGAAAGAAGAAAGAAAGTAGTAAGAAAGAAGTAAGAAAGAAAGAAGAAATGAAGTAAAAGGAAGAAGAAAGGAAGAAACAAGAAAGAAAGAACGAAGAAAGAAAGAAGAAAAATAGAAGAATGAAAGAATAAAGAAAGAAGAAAGAAAGAAGAAAGAAAGAAGAAAGAAAGAAGAAAGAAAGAAGAAAGAAAGAAGAAAGAAAGAAGTAAGAAAGAAGTAAGAAAGAAAGAAGAAAGTAAGAAGAAAGGAAGAAGGTAGAAAGAAAGAACGAAGAAAGAAAGAAGAAAGAAAGATGTTAGAAAGAAAGAAGAAAGAAAGAAAGAAGAAAGAAAGAATTAAAAAAGAGGTAAGAAAGAATGAAGAAAGAAAGAAGAAAGAAGAAAGAAAGAAGAGAGAAGGAAGAAAGAAAGAAGAAAGAAAGAAGAAAGAAAGAAGAAAGAAAGAAAGAAGAAAGAAAGAAGTAAGAAAGAAAGAAGAAATAAAGGAGAAAGAAAGAAGTAAGAAAGAAATAAAGAAGAAAGAAAGAAGACAGAAAGAAGAAAGAAAAAAGAAATAAAGAAGAAAGAAAGAATTAAGAAAGTATTAAGAAAGAAGTAAAAAGAAGTAAGAAATAAAGAAGAAAGAAAGAAAGAAGAAAGAAAGAAAGAAAGAAAGAAGAAAGAGAGAAGAAAGAAAGAAAGAAAAAAGAGAGAATAAAGAAAGAAGAAAGAAAGAAAGAAGAAAGAAAGAAGAAAGAAAGAAGAAATAAAGAAGTAAGAAAGAAGAAAGAAAAAAGAAAGAAAGAAGTAGGAAAGAAGACAGAAATAAGAAAGAAAGAAGAAAGAAAATAGTAAGAAAAAAAGAATAAAGAAAGAAGAAAGAAAGAAGAAAGATAGTCGAAAAAAAGGAAGAAGAAAGAAAAAAAGAAAGAAAGAAGAAAAAATAAAGAAAGAAAGAAAGAAGAAAGAAAGAAAGAACGAACAAAGAAAGAAATAAAGAACAAAGAAAGAAGAAAGACAGAAGAAAGAAAGAAGAAAGAAAGAAGAAAGAAAGACGAAAGAAAGAAGTAAGAAAGAAGCAAGAAAGAAGAAAGAAAGAAATAAGAAATAAAGAAAAAAGTATGAAAGAAGAAAGAAAGAAGAATGAAGGAAGACAGAAAAAAGAAAGAAAGAAAGAAGAAAGAAAGAAAGAAGAAAGAAAGAAGAAAGAAAAAAGAGAGAAAGAAGTAAGAGAGAAGACGGAAATAAGAAAGAAAGAAGAAAGAAAATAGTAAGAAAGAAAGAATAAAGAAAGAAGAAAGGAAGAAGCATGGAAGAATAATGAAAGAAGAAGGAAGAAGAAAGAAACAAGAAAGAAAGAAAAAAGAAAGAAGAAAGAAGAAAGATAGAAGAAAGAAAAAAGAAAGAAGGAAATAAGAAAGAAATATGAAAGAAAGCAGAAAGAAAGTAAGAAGAAAGAAAGAAGAAAGGAAGAATAAAGAAAGAAGAAAGAAGAAAGAAAGAAAGAAGAAAGAAAGCAGAAAGAAAGAAAGAAGAAAGAAAGCAGAAAGAAAGAAAGAAGAAAGAAAGAATTAAGAAAGAAGTAAGAATGAAGTACGAAAGAAAGAAGAAAAGAAGAAGAAAGGAGGAAGAAAGGAAGAAAGAAGGAAGTAAGAAGAAAGGAAGAATGAAGAAAGAAAGAAAGAAAGAAGAAATAAAGAGAAAAGAAACAAAGAAGAAAGAAAGAAAGAAAGAAAGAAAGAAAGAAAGAAAGAAAGAAAGAAAGAAAGAAAGAAAGAAAGAAAGAAAAAGAAAGAAAGAAAGAAGAAAGAAAGAAGAAGGAAAGAATGAAGAAAGAAAGAAGAGAGAAAGAAGAAAGAAAAAAGAAAGAAAGAAGAGAGAAAGAAGAAATAAAGAAGAAAGGAAGAAGAAAGGAAGAAGAAAGGAAGAAAAAAGAAAGAAGAAAGAAAAAAGAAAGAAGAAAGAAGAAATATAGAAGAAAGAAAAAAGAAAGAATGAAAGAAGAAAGAAAGATGAAAGAAAAAAGAAATAAAGAGGAAAGAAAGAAGAAAGAAAGAAAGAAGAAAGAAAGAAGAAAGAAAGAAAGAAGAAAGATAAAAGAAAGAAAAAAGAAAGAAGGAAAGAAGAAAGAAAGAAGAAAGGAAGAAGAAAGAAAGAAGAAAGTAAGAAGAAAGAAATAAGAAAGAAGAAAGATAGAATAAAGAAAAAAGAAATAAGGAAAGAAGAAAGAAAGAAGAAAGAAAGAAGCAAGAAAGAAAGAAGAAAGAAAGAAGAAAGAAAGAAGAAAGGAAGAAGAAGGGAAGAAGAAAGGAAGAATAAAGAAAGAAGAAAGAAAGCAGAAAGAAGGAGGAAAGAAAGAAGAAGGAAGAAAGAAAGAAGAAACAAAGAAGAAAGAAAGAAGAAAGAAATAAGAAAGAAAGAAGAAAGGAAGAAGAAAGATAGAAGAAAGGAAGAAAGAAGAAAAAATAAAGAACAAAGAAAGAAAGAAGAAAGAAAGAAGAAAGAAAGATGTTAGAAAGAAAGAAGAAAGAAAGAAAGAAGAAAGAAAGAAGTAAGAAATATGTAAGAAAGAATGAAGAAAGAAAGAAGAAAGAAAGAAGAAAGAAAGAAGAGAGAAGGAAGAAAGAAAGAAGAAAGAAAGAAGAAAGAAAGAAAGAAAGAAAAAAAGAAAGAAAGAAAGAAGAAAGGAAGAATGAAGAAAGAAAGAAAGAAGAAATAAAGAGAAAAGAAACAAAGAAGAAAGAAAGAAAGGAAGAAAGAAGAAAGAAAGAAGAAAGAAGAAAGAAAGAAGCAAGAAAGAAGAAGGAAAGAAAGAAGAAAGAAGAAAGAAAGAAGAAAGAAAGAAAGAAGAAAGAAAGAAGAGAGAAAGGAGAAAGATAGAAGAAAGATAGGAGAAAGAAAGAAGAAACAAAGAAGAAAGAAAGGAGAAAGGAAGAAGAAAGGAAGAAGAAAGAAAGACAGAAGAAAGAAAGAAGAAAGAAAGAGGAAAGAAAGAAGAAAGAAGAAAGGAAGAAGAAAGAAAGTAGTAAGAAATAAGTAAGAAAGAAAGAAGAAATGAAGTAGAAAGGAAGAAGAAAGGAAGAAACAAGAAAGAAAGAACGAAGAAAGAAAGAAGAAAAATAGAAGAAAGAAAGAATAAAGAAAGAAGAAAGAAAGAAGAAAAAAAGAAGAAAGAAGAAAGAAAGAAGTAAGAAAGAAGTAAGAAAGAAAGAAGAAAGGAAGAAGAAAGGAAGAAGGAAGAAAGAAAGAACGAAGAAAGAAAGAAGAAAGAAAGATGTTAGAAAGAAAGAAGAAAGAAAGAAAGAAGAAAGAAAGAATTAAAAAAGATGTAAGAAAGAATGAAGAAAGAAAGAAGAAAGAAAGAAGAAAGAAAGAAGTGAGAAGGAAGAAAGAAAGAAGAAAGAAAGAAGAAAGAAAGTAAGAAGAAAGAAAGAAAGAAAGAAGAAAGGAAGAATGAAGAAAGAAAGAAAGAAGAAATAAAGGGAAAAGAAAAAAAGAAGAAAGAAAAAAGAAAGAAAGAAGAAAGAAAGAAGAAAGAAGAAAGAAAGAAGCAAGAAAGAAGAAGGAAAGAATGAAAGAACGAAGAAAGAAAGAAGAAAGAAAGATGTTAGAAAGAAAGATGAAAGAAAGAAAGAAGAAAGAAAGAATTAAAAAAGATGTAAGAAAGAATGAAGAAAGAAAGAAGAAAGAAAGAAGAAAGAAAGAAGAGAGAAAGGAGAAAGATAGAAGAAAGAAAGAAGTAGGAAAGAAGTAAGAAAGAAAGAAGAAAGGAAGAAGAAAGGAAGAAGAAATGAAGAATAAAGAAAGAAGAAAGAAAGAAGAAAGAAAGAAGAAAGAAGGAAAGAAAAAAAGAAAGAAGAAAGAAGGAAGAAAGAAAGAAGAAAGAAAGAATAAAGAAAGAAGTAAGAAAGAAGTAAGAAAGAAAGAAGAGAGGAAGAAGAAAGGAAGAAGAAAGGAAGAAAGAAGAAAGAAAGAACGAAGAAAGAAAGAAGAAAGAAAGAAGAAAGAAAGATGTTAGAAAGAAAGAAGAAAGAAAGAAGAAAGAAAGAATTAAGAAAGATGTAAGAAAGAATGAAGAAAGAAAGAAGAAAGAAAGAAGAAAGAAGGAAGAAAGAAAGAAGAATGAAGAAAGAAAGAAAGAAAGAAGAAAGAAAGAAAGAAAGAAAGAAGAAAGGAAGAATAAAGAAAGAAAGAAAGAAGAAATAAAGGGAAAAGAAACAAAGAAGAAAGAAAGAAGAAAGAAAGGAGAAAGAAAGAAGAAAGAAGAAAGAAAGAAGCAAGAAAGAAGAAGGAAAGAAAGAAGAAAGAAAGAAGAGAGAAAGGAGAAAGATAGAAGAAAGATAGAAGAAAGAAAAAAGAAAGAAAGAAGAAAGAAAGAAGAAAGGAAGAAGAAAGGAAGAAGAAAGAAAGAAAGAAGAAAGAAAGAAGAAAGAAGGAGGAAAGAAAGAAGAAAGAAGAAAGGAAGAAGAAAGAAAGAAGAAAGAAAGAAGAAAGAAAGAAGAAAGAAAGTAGTAAGAAAGAAGTAAGAAAGAATGAAGAAAGGAAGAAGAAAGGAAGAAAGAAGAAAGAAAGAACAAAGAAAGAAAGAAGAAAGAAAGAGGAAAGAAAGAAGTAAGAAAGAAGTAAGAAAGAATGAATTAAGAAAGAATAAAGAAGGAAGAAAGAAAGAAGAAAGTGTCGGGGATTGGCTCAAGGAGCACAGACATGAGTCCACCAAGCAACTGTACGAGCAGAGCCCATTTTAGTTGACATAAGTAGGCCTTAGTTAGCTTGTCTATTAGGCCGTGGGAAAGGGGGGAACGGAAAAGTACTAACTAAGGCAGGGTCAGGATATTTTTGAAGAGATAAGAGTCAGAAGAATGTGGGATGCGCATAGCTAGCTAAACCCAAGTAGGTGGAGTAAGTAAATGTGCTTAGCCTATTAGATAGAGACAAGTATGCATAATTATGGTATTTGGTATAAATGCACGCCATCTCGGGCAATAAAGTTGAAGTATGCTTTATCACTCATATTGGGTCGACCGCATTTCTTCCTCCGTCCGCTCGGGTCTGGAACTCTGATGGGACTTTTCTCTGCAATTGGCGCCCGAACCGGTGATCCGAAGCGGCGGATAGAAGCAAAAGGCGCCGGGAGAGCAGCGACCGGCGGGCAAGAGCGACCGAACACTGTGCTGCGGTGTGTCGACTCCGAAGCCTGAACCGACTGAAGTTCGCCAGTGCTGGGCTACAGGAAACAAGGGCTGCAAGAGGTCTCTTAATTTAGCAAGAGGTACCGTACTATAATGATGAATAACGGGGAAATAGATTAAAAATGATGAATAACGAAGAGATAGATAACAGAGAAACGGATTAAAAGAGAGATAGATAATAGAGAAACGGATTAAAAGTGATAGATAACAGAGAAACGGGTTAAAAGAGAGATAGATAACAGAGAAACGGATTAAAAGTGATAAATAACGGAGAAACGGATTAAAAGTGATAAATAACGGAGAAACGGATTAAAATGGTGAATAACAGAGAAATGGATTTAGACGTAGCCCTAGATTTATTACAAAGCTTTTTAGAAAAGCGGGGGGTTGATTATAGTTGCGTTAAACAGCTAGCTGGTCTAGTAGCAACGGGGAAAACTAAGGGGTGTTTTCAGGATCCTGATTTATTGTTTGATGAAGGAGAATGGAGAAAATTGGGGGATGTGTTGTGGGATATGATCATAGACGAGGATAAAACAGCTAAGAAACTGATGAAACCGTGGAGGGAAGTAATTAATAATATTAAGCGTCATAAAGTGAAAAAGAATTTAGCCGCGGTAGCTTCACAGAAACTCGGCAAAATGGAGCCTTCCGCTCCGCCGATGGAAACGGGCATATTTGCGTTATCAGCGAAGAACCTTAGAAGACTATTAACTTGGTGCAGAGGCAATAGGTATCCTGCTGACCTGTCAGAAGTTTTTCAAATAGAGACTTGGAAAAAGATGGGAACTGTGTTGTGGAAGGCAATTAGTCACCGCGAAAAATATATTCTCGGCCTTGTAACCATCTGGAAACTGATAAATACTACAGTGAAGAAATTAAAACCTGAAAAGACTGTTACGAGCATTAGTGACTCAAAACTTGAACTTTGGGTGAGAACAGCAAGTCCAGAGGATTGGTGTCAGACAACTTACTCAAAGAACCTGTGAAAGCTGAGAATGCTAAAGTCGTAAACACGTGTACTATCAGTTCTTTTACCAATTTTACCAATCTGCTTTTCCTGCATTTTAACCCTCTAACTTCCACGAGAGAACAGAAGAAGTCACTGAAAATAGAACTGGACAACAGAACTGTGTGACAGATTAGATCAGCTAACAGCAAGTGAATCTGACAGTCGGCAATGTGGTCATGATAATCGTGACGGGAAAGGGGGTGCTTCTGGGGACTCAGGGTATAAAACTTAGAAGTTAAGGAAGCACTGCTTTTGGAATTGGCAGTAGAGAATGCTAAAGTTTGCTATCAACATGTTATTTGCGAGTTTTACAGTGCATATTATGTGCTGCTGTTTATTGCCTCTCTGAAAGTCAAGCAGCTTGTCAGGAATGTGAGTTAATTGTTTTACTGGTTGTTGTTAGAATTGTTTCTTTGTGGTATAAGTGCACCGTAAAACTTTCTCTCCACTTTTCCCACTCACGCTGCAAGCAGCCCTGTGCTTTTCCGTGGGGTCAGAAATTACTGTTTTCAGTCGTGTTCATAAAAAATCGGTATTGGGAGGTGTTTCAAAACATAGGGAAGCACTTGGAAATATGAGGAAAGAAGATCTTGTAAAATATTGTAATTAATGGTGGCTGCTGTATAAGTTAAATGATTGGGAAAAGTGTCCGGGGAATAGAATCTTGAAGTATAACACCTTATTGCAATTAATGTTGTTTTTAGGGTGAGAAGAGTAAGACAAAATAAATCCCTACAAGAGATCATTAAATCATTTCAGACAGCTGAGAGAGAGTTAACTGATAACATGCAGGTCACAGTAAACTTGCCGAAGTCTGCACAATGTTTTCCTTATTAGCCTGTTTTCTTTGTGGGTATCTGTTTAAGCATGTTGCAATTTTGGTAGGTCTTTGTTATATGGTACAGTAAGTTCACAGGCTGTTAAATCATGAGAATCGGTTGACTCAAAAGGTGCGTTTTGTGATAGTACAAAAGATCATGAGTAATTTAGTTCCTTACTGCGTGAACGTGATGTTAAGATTTTATGTGTAGTAGCTGTTATATATTTTTTTTTTCTAGCGTACTAGCTTTATTCCAATATCCAGACTTGCGCAACTCTGTGACAGGCTGTCTCTCATCTCGGTGCACTAAATTTGGCCTTTTTGTATGCACATCAAGTGAACAATCATGGTTTTAGAATAACAGTTGTAGCACACCAGATGAGACACTATAAAAAAAAAAAAAGGCCTTGCCCAGTCCAGCTTGCTGCGGGGGGGGGGAATGCCAAATGGGCCTCCAGCGCGCACTGACCCATTTTGTCAGGGAGACCCAGAGGTATCTCCACCTGGCTGAGCAGTGAGCGGTTCAAGGTGCAATGCAAAAAAAAAAAAAAAAAAAAAAAAAAGAGATATTGTCTTAAATTGGTGTAAGTGTGATCCATCTGCTTATTTGAACTTGGTATATGGTTTTCGTATCTGAGCTCAGTATTTTAGTTTGCATATTCATATTCGGTACCAAAAGAATCTTGTTTGGGGAGATAATTACAAAACGGGAACCGGTTCCACTGCTAAAATTCCACCTTGCTCCCCCTTAGGATGCATCCTTACACATTAAAGTAATCGCTTATATTGTTAGAAAAGCATTTAAATTGTTAAAATACTATGATAGATGTGAACTTGGGGTATTGTATGAAGTTATGAAGTTGTATTTAAAGGTTGCTGGAATGTGAACTGATTTGGATCTAGGACAATAGAATAATGGATTTATGTTTATTATACTGGTTTATACTGTTTTTTGACATCTCTAAATTGTAAAAGGTAAATGGAGCTAAGGAATGTGACTATTGCTGGGCTGCTTGGGATTGCATATAAAGTGTATTGTGGCTGGGGTGAAATGGGAAAACAAAAGAGCAAAATATCCCAGGCCTGTGTGCAGCTCATTGTAACTGAGAAGTTTCCCAGAGCCTCCTACTTCGTACCAGCCCGTGTGCCAGCTGCGTGACCTTGGTTATATCTACACTGCACAGAAAGAAAAAACAACTGGAAAAACCTGGCTGCCTGCTTTTAAAGCAGAGAAAGGGGGGTTCTCTCTCCCCCCACTGCAGCGATGTAACACTGAATGGAGCAGTCCGAGGGTGAAGTTTAAAGGCATCCTTAGCAGACCCATAGTTCTAATGAAACTGGAAAATTAAACCAAAAATTTGCTAATAGACTTATTCTGTGGTAATTAGTTGTAAGTGACTTCTTAGTAAATTCACCATGCTAGTTTTTGAGGTCATGAGAGAGAATGAAAGAAAGGCCATTTTTTGAGACCAATAGAATGTCAAATTTGGAACAAAGTTTTAATACATGAATTCTTATAATTGTTAGAAACTCCTATACCTCTCTTAGGTTAAGATTTGTTAAGTAAATTGTAAGCTCAAATAACGTTTTCTGAGAATTCTGTTTAGTTGCATAGCCTACAAGAAGCTGCTTGGATGGTGCAGATCTGCTTGTGCAAGTGAGAAATCTTCAAGGAACTTAGCAGCCAATGTTTTTGATAAAGCAAATACTACACTGAGAAATCTGAAACAGGACTTCAATCCGGTAAGGGAAAACAATATCCAATAAATATGACAGCCAAAATGGAGTTAGAAACTTTGAGGGATGAATTTATGACAACTTTACAGGATGACTGCATTTGATTGGACTTACAGATTTGTCTATGAAACAACCTGTGGCTATTGTGGGACAGTATGATGAGAATGCTAACAGACTAATATACCAATTGTCACTCTGATCAAGAAAATGCAGGGAATGAATTTAAGGCCATGATCCTTTTGTCATATATGTACCATTTGCGAAATTTAAGGAACCTCTGAATTTGATTTGCGATTTTGAGTACGTAGTCAAGATCCAACACACGTATCTGATTCTGAACTGTGTTTTTGTTTTGTTTTGTTTGTTTTGTTTTGTTTTGTTTTTTAAACAAAAAGGGGAATTGTCAAAAGGATTGTATGTGATGAATCACTTGTATCTAAGTAGTACAGCCTAAATTTGCCCTGTGATGAAACACTTTGTAACTATGACCCAAAACCATGCTAAATCAGAAAGAACCTGCATTAGTTATGGTCAAATCACTAGTTAACGTTCAATGGAAAAGGCCACACCAATTGATAACCTGGGGGAGAGGTTATGCTTATGTTTTTACAGATCAAGAGCTGCAATGGTTGCCAGCACGAAATGTGAAACCTGTGTTATCTTCCTGACAATGATTGTTGCAGCTGCTGTGTTTTGGATGCCTGCACAGACAAAGACTAACGTGTGGATTACTTTAGCCAACATGACTGACCATCTATATGCCTAACTACGATGTCTCTGGAAAAAACGTTCCACACATGCTTGGTTGGTGTCTTCCTTGATGACTACAGCAGCATCACACGACTGTTTCAAATAGTGGTTGATGCAGAGGCATTGCAACGAACTGTAATAATACTAACACGGCACTTTGGATTAATTGCCACCTGGAAGCAGACATCGAACCACAGGAACTGGAATTGATGGCATCTATGCCCATGGACACTTGTATCCGGCCGGTTTGTGAAAAGTGTCAGAACAGTATACAAGAACATGAATGGACAAAACTACAAAATGTTAATGCTACCCTTGGTGACTATAGAAATGAAACTCGACGGTGTAATGCTTCACAGAAGAATGCAAGGGATGTCATTGACAGCGACCCTAAAACCTCCTGTATGGTGTATTCTTGATCTGTGAAGATAGAGCCTGACCAGGAATTCCTTCTAACGCTGTTGGAGGACTGTGTATTTTGGGATTATTACCTCTCTTAACGTCCAATGTATCTATGATAATAGATCACAAAAGAGCAAGACGAGAAAAACACTTTTATGGATTTACAGAATAAGTCGAGATCCATCCACGAGGAGATTAAACAACTTACGGACCATTCACAGAAGATCAGAGAGGATGTGGGCCTCTTTGGCTTAGAGGGCCTCATGAACTGGTTTGGACTAGGAGGATGGGTAAAAGGGCTTTTGCAGAGTGCTCTGGCTATCTTAATCATAGTAGTAGTTGCATTAATATGCTTGAGTTGTGCTATATCATGTATTAAGAAGATTTTAGAGCAGACACTTGGGCAGGCTCTGCTCATTAATAAAAGAAAAGGGGGGAGATGTCGGGGATTGGCTCAAGGAGCACAGACATGAGTCCACCAAGCAACTGTACGAGCAGAGCCCATTTTAGTTGACATAAGTAGGCCTTAGTTAGCTTGTCTATTAGGCCGTGGGAAAGGGGGGAACGGAAAAGTACTAACTAAGGCAGGGTCAGGATATTTTTGAAGAGATAAGAGTCAGAAGAATGTGGGATGCGCATAGCTAGCTAAACCCAAGTAGGTGGAGTAAGTAAATGTGCTTAGCCTATTAGATAGAGACAAGTATGCATAATTATGGTATTTGGTATAAATGCACGCCATCTCGGGCAATAAAGTTGAAGTATGCTTTATCACTCATATTGGGTCGACCGCATTTCTTCCTCTGTCCGCTCGGGTCTGGAACTCTGATGGGACTTTTCTCTGCAAGAAAGAAATAAGAAAGAAAGAAGAAAGGAAGAAGAAAGATAGAAGAAAGGAAGAAAGAAGAAAGAAAGAACAAAGAAAGAAAGAAGAAAGAAAGAAGAAAGAAAGATGTTAGAAAGAAAGAAGAAAGAAAGAAAGAAGAAAGAAAGAAGAAAGAAATATGTAAGAAAGAATGAAGAAAGAAAGAAGAAAGAAAGAAGAAAGAAAGAAGAGAGAAGGAAGAAAGAAAGAAGAAAGAAAGAAGAAAGAAAGAAAGAAAGAAAAAAGAAAGAAAGAAAGAAGAAAGGAAGAATGAAGAAAGAAAGAAAGAAGAAATAAAGAGAAAAGAAACAAAGAAGAAAGAAAGAAAGGAAGAAAGAAGAAAGAAAGAAGAAAGAAGAAAGAAAGAAGCAAGAAAGAAGAAGGAAAGAAAGAAGAAAGAAGAAAGAAAGAAGAAAGAAAGAAAGAAGAAAGAAAGAAGAGAGAAAGGAGAAAGATAGAAGAAAGATAGGAGAAAGAAAGAAGAAACAAAGAAGAAAGAAAGGAGAAAGGAAGAAGAAAGGAAGAAGAAAGAAAGACAGAAGAAAGAAAGAAGAAAGAAAGAGGAAAGAAAGAAGAAAGAAGAAAGGAAGAAGAAAGAAAGAAGAAAGTAAGAAGAAAGAAAGAAGAAAGAAGAAAGAAGAAAGAAGAAAGAAGAAAGAAGAAAGAAGAAAGAAGAAAGAAGAAAGAAGAAAGAAGAAAGAAGAAAGAAGAAAGAAAAAAGAAAGAAGGAAAGAAGAAAGAAAGAAGAAAGAAAGAAGAAAGAAAGAAGAAAGAAAGAAAGAAGAAAGAAAGAAGAAAGAAAGAAGAAAGGAAGAAGAAAGGAAGAAGAAAGGAAGAATAAAGAAAGAAGAAAGAAAGCAGAAAGAAAGAAGAAAGAAAGAAGAAATAAACAAAGAAGACAGAAAGAAGAAAGAAAGAAAAAAGTAAGAAAGAAGAAAGAAAGAAGAAAGAAAGAAAGATGTAAGAAAGTAGAAAGAAAGAAAGAGGAAAGAAAGAAAGAAGAAAGAAAGAAGAAAGAAAGAAAAAAGAAAAAAGAAAGAAAGAAGAGAGAAAGAAAGAAAGTAGAAAGAAAGAAAGAAGAAAGAAAGAAAGAAGAAGGAAAGAAGAAAGGAAGAAGAAAGAAAGAAAGGAGAAACAAAAAAAAAGAAAGAAAGGAGAAACAAAAAAAAAGAAAGAAGAAAGAAAGAAGAAAGAAAAAAAGAAAGAAGAAAGAAAGAAGAAAGAAAGGAGAAAGAAAGAAGTAAGAAAGAAGAAAGAAAGAAAGAAGAAAGAAAGAAGAACGAAAGAAGAAAGAAATAAGAAAGAAAGAAGAATGAAAGAAGAAAGAAAGAAGAATGAAAGAAAGAAGTAAGAAAGAAGTAAGAAAGAAGAAAGAAAGAAAGAAGAAAGAAAGAAGAAAGAAATTAAGATGAAAGAAAGAAGTATGAAAGTAAGAAGGAAGGATGAAGAAAGAAAGAAGAGAGATAGAAAGAAAGAACAAAGAAAGAAGAAAGAAAGTAAAAAGAAAGAAGAAAGAAAGAAGAGAGAAAGAAGAAAGAAGAAAGAAAGAAAGAAGAAAGAAAGAAGAAAGAAAGAAAAAGAAAGAAGAAAGAAAGAAAGAAGAGAGAAAGAAGAACGAAAGAAAGAAAAAAGAAAGAAGAAAGGAAGAAGAAATAAAGAAGAAAGGAAGAATAAAGAAAGAAGAAAGAAAGAAGAAAGAAAGAAGAAAGAAAGAAGAAAGAAATAAGAATGAAAGAAAGAAGAAAGAATGAAGAAATAAAGAAGTAAGAAAGAAGTAAGAAAGAAGTAACAAGGAAAGAAGAAAGAAAGAAGAAATAAAGAAAATAGAAAGAAGAGAGAATGAAAGAAAGAAGAAAGAAAGAAAGAAGAAAGGAAGAATGAAGAAAGAAAGAAAAAAGACAGAAAGAAGAAAGAAACAAAGAAGAAAGAATGAAAGAAAGAAGAAATAAAGAAGAAAGAAAGAAGAAAGAAGAAAGAAAGAAGAAAGAAAGAAAGAAGAAAGAAAGAAGAAAGAAAGAAGAAATAAAGAAGTATGAAAGAAGAAAGAAAAAAGAAAGAAAGAAGTAGGAAAGAAGACAGAAATAAGAAAGAAAGAAGAAAGAAAATAATAAGAAAGAAAGAAGAAAGAAGAAAGAAAGAAGAAAGAAAGTCGAAAGAAAGGAAGAAGAAAGAAAAAAAGAAAGAAAGAAGAAAAAAAGAAAGAAAGAAGAAAGAAAGAAAGAAGAAAGAAAGAAAGAAAGAACAAAGAAAGAAATAAAAAACAAAGAAAGAAGAAAGACAGAAGAAAGAGAGAAGAAAGAAAGAAGAAAGACGAAAGAAAGAAGTAAGAAAGAAGCAAGAAAGAAGAGAGAAAGAAAGAAGAAAGAAAGAAGAAAGAAAGAAAGAAGAAATAAGAAAGAAGAAAGGAAGAATAAAGAAAGAAGAAAGAAAGAAGAAAGAAAGTCGAAAGAAAGGAAGAAGAAAGAAAAAAAGAAAGAACATAGAAAGAAATAAAGAACAAAGAAAGAAGAAAGACAGAAGAAAGAAAGAAGAAAGAAAGAAGAAAGAAAGACGAAAGAAAGAAGTAAGAAAGAAGCAAGAAAGAAGAAAGAACGAAATAAGAAATAAAGAAAAAAGTATGAAAGAAGAAGGAAAGAAGAATGAAAGAAGACAGAAAAAAGAAAGAAAGAAAGAAGAAAGAAAGAAAGAAAGAAGAAAGAAAGAAGAAAGAAAAAAGAGAGAAAGAAGTAAGAGAGAAGACAGAAATAAGAAAGAAAGAAGAAAGAAAATAGTAAGAAAGAAAGAATAAAGAAAGAAGAAAGGAAAAAGAAAGGAAGAAGCATGGAAGAATAATGAAAGAAGAAGGAAGAAGAAAGAAACAAGAAAGAAAGAAAAAAGAAAGAAGAAAGAAGAAAGATAGAAGAAAGAAAAAAGAAAGAAGGAAATAAGAAAGAAATATGAAAGAAAGCAGAAAGAAAGAAAGAAGAAAGAAAGAAGAAAGGAAGAATAAAGAAAGAAGAAAGAAGAAAGAAAGAAAGAAGAAAGAAAGCAGAAAGAAAGAAAGAAGAAAGAAAGAATAAAGGAAGAATAAAGAAAGAAGAAAGAAGAAAGAAAGAAAGAAGAAAGAAAGCAGAAACAAAGAAGAAAGAAAGAAGAAAGAAAGAATTAAGAAAGAAGTAAGAATGAAGTACGAAAGAAAGAAGAAAAGAAGAAGAAAGGAAGAAGAAAGGAAGAAAGAAGAAAGTAAGAAGAAAGGAAGAATGAAGAAAGAAAGAAAGAAGAAATAAAGAGAAAAGAAACAAAGAAGAAAGAAAGAAAGAAAGAAAGAAAGAATGAATGAAAGAAAGAAAGAAAGAAAGAAAGAAAGAAAAAGAAAGAAAGAAAAAGAAAGAAAGAAAGAAGAAAGAAAGAAGAAGGAAAGAATGAAGAAAGAAAGAAGAGAGAAAGAAGAAATAAAGAAGAAAGGAAGAAGAAAGGAAGAAGAAAGGAAGAAAAAAGAAAGAAGAAAGAAAGAAGAAAGAAAGAAAAAAGAAAGAAGAAAGAAGAAATATAGAAGAAAGAAAAAAGAAAGAATGAAAGAAGAAAGAAAGATGAAAGAAAAAAGAAATAAAGAGGAAAGAAAGAAGAAAGAAAAAGAAAGAAAGAAGAAAGAAAGAAAGAAGAAAGATAAAAGAAAGAAAAAAGAAAGAAGGAAAGAAGAAAGAAAGAAGAAAGGAAGAAGAAAGAAAGAAGAAAGTAAGAAGAAAGAAAGAAGAAAGAAGAAAGATAGAATAAAGAAAAAAGAAATAAGGAAAGAAGAAAGAAAGAAGAAAGAAAGAAGAAAGAAAGAAGAAAGAAAGAAGAAAGAAAGAAGAAGAAAGAAGAAAGAAAGAAGTAAGAAAGAAGTAAGAAAGAAAGAAGAAAGGAAGAAGAAAGGAAGAAGGAAGAAAGAAAGAACGCAGAAAGAAAGAAGACAGAAAGATGTTAGAAAGAAAGAAGAAAGAAAGAAAGAAGAAAGAAAGAATTAAAAAAGATGTAAGAAAGAATGAAGAAAGAAAGAAGAAAGAAAGAAGAAAGAAAGAAGAAAGAAAGAAGAGAGAAAGGAGAAAGATATAAGAAAGAAAGAAGTAGGAAAGAAGTAAGAAAGAAAGAAGAAAGGAAGAAGAAAGGAAGAAGAAATGAAGAATAAAGAAAGAAGAAATAAAGAAGAAAGAAAGAAGAAAGAAAGAAAGAAAAAAAGAAAGAAGAAAGAAGGAAGAAAGAAAGAAGAAAGAAAGAATAAAGAAAGAAGAAAGAAAGAAGAAAGAAAGAAGTAAGAAAGAAGTAAGAAAGAAGTAAGAAAGAAAGAAGAAAGGAAGAAGAAAGGAAGAAGAAAGCAAGAAAGAAGAAAGAAAGAACGAAGAAAGAAAGAAGAAAGAAAGGTGTTAGAAAGAAAGAAGAAAGAAAGAAGAAAGAAAGAATTAAGAAAGATGTAAGAAAGAATGAAGAAAGAAAGAAGAAAGAAAGAAGAAAGAAAGAAGAGAGAAGGAAGAAAGAAAGAAGAATGAAGAAAGAAAGAAAGAAAGAAAGAAAGAAGAAAGGAAGAATGAAGAAAGAAAGAAAGAATAAATAAAGGGAAAAGAAACAAAGAAGAAAGAAAGAAGAAAGAAAGGAGAAAGAAAGAAGAAGGAAGAAAGAAAGAAGCAAGAAAGAAGAAGGAAAGAAAGAAGAAAGAAAGAAGAGAGAAAGGAGAAAGATAGAAGAAAGATAGAAGAAAGAAAGAAGAAAGAAAGAAGAAAGAAAGAAGAAAGGAAGAAGAAAGGAGAAAAAGAAAGAAAGAAGAAAGAAAGAAGAAAGAAGGAGGAAAGAGAGAAGAAAGAAGAAAGGAAGAAGAAAGAAAGAAGAAAGAAAGAAGAAAGAAAGAAGAAAGAAAGTAGTAAGAAAGAAGTAAGAAAGAATGAAGAAAGGAAGAAGAAAGGAAGAAAGAAGAAAGAAAGCACAAAGAAAGAAAGAAGAAAGAAAGAGGAAAGAAAGAAGTAAGAAAGAAAGAAAGAGGAACGAAAGAAGTAAGAAAGAAGTAAGAAAGAATGAATTAAGAAAGAATAAAGAAGGAAGAAAGAAAGAAGAAAGAAATAAAGAAGGAAGAAAGAAGTAAGAAAAAAGTAAGAAAGAAGTAAGAAAGAACGAAAAATAAAGAAAGAAGAAAGAAAGAGGAATGAAACAAAGAAGAAACAAAGAAAGAAAGAAGAAAGAAAGAAGAAATAAAGGAGAAAGAATGAAAGAAGAAAAAAAGAAGAAAGAAAGAAGAAAGAAAGAAGAAAGAAAGAAGAAATAAAGAAGAAGAAAGAAAAAAGAAAGAAGAAAGAAGAAAGAAATATGAAAGAAGAAAGAAAGAAAGAAGTAAGAAAGAAAGAAGAAAGAAATAAAGAAGAAAGAAAGAAAGAAGAAAGGAAGAATGAAGAAAGAAAGAAAGAAGAAAGAAAGAGGAAAGAAACAAAGAAGAAAGAAAGAAAGAAAGAAGAAAGAAAGAAGAAAGAAAGAAGAAAGAAAGAAGAAGAAAGAAAGAAGCAAGAAAGAAGAAAGAAAGAAAGAAGAGAGAAAGAAGAAAGAAAGAAGAAAGAAAGAAGAGAGAAGAAAGAAAGAAGAAAGGAAGAAGAAAGGAAGAAGAAAGGAAGAATAAAGAAAGAAGAAAGGAAGAAGAAAGAAAGAAGAAAGAAAGAAGAAAGAAAGAAAAAAGAAAGAAGAAAGAAGAAAGGTAGAAGAAAGAAAAAAGAAAGAAGGAAAGAAGAAAGAAAGATGAAAGAAAGAAGAAAGAAAGAGGAAAGAAAGAAGAAAGAAAGAAAGAAGAAAGAAAAAGAAAGAAAGAAAGAAAGAAGAAAGATAGAAGAAAGAAAAAAGAAAGAAGGAAAGAAGAAAGAAAGATGAAAGAAAGAAGAAAGGAAGAAGAAAGAAAGAAGAAAGTAAGAAGAAAGAAAGAAGAAAGAAGAAAGAAGAAAGAAGAAAGAAAAAAGAAAGAAGGAAAGCAGAAAGAAAGAAAGAAAGACGAAAGAAAGAAGAAAGAAAGAAAGAAGAAAGAAAGAAGAAAGAAAGAAGAAAGGAAGAAGAAAGGAAGAAGAAAGGATGAATAAAGAAAGAAGAAAGAAAGCAGAAAGAAAGAGAAAAGAAAAAAGAAAGAAGAAACAAAGAAGAAAGAAAGAAGAAAGAAATAAGTAAGAAAGAAGTAGGAAAGAAAGAAGAAAGGAAGAAGAAAGGAAGAAGAAAGGAAGAAAGAAGAAAGAAAGAAGAAAGAAAGAAAGAAGAAAGAAAGAAGAAAGAAAGATGTTAGAAAGAAAGAAGAACGAAAGAAAGAAGAAAGAAAGAAGTAAGAAATATGTAAGAAAGAAAGAATAAAGAAAGAAGAAAGAAAGAAGAAAGAAAGAAGAAAGAAAAAGGAAAGAAAGAAGAAAGAAGAAAGGAAGAAGAAAGAAAGAAAGAAGAAAGAAGAAAGAAAGAAGTAAGAAAGAAGTAAGAAAGAATGAAGAAAGAAAGAATAAAGAAAGAAGAAAGAAAGAAGAAAGAAAGAAGAAAGAAAGAAGAAAGAAATAAAGAAGGAAGAAAGAAGTAAGAAAAAAGTAATAAAGAATTAAGAAAGAAAGAAAGAATAAAGAAAGAAGAAAGAAAGAAGAAAGAAAGAAGAAAGAAAGAAGAAAGAAAGAGGAAAGAAAGAAGAAAGAAGAAAGGAAGAAGAAAGAAAGAAAGAAGGAAGAAGAAAGAAACAAGAAAGAAAGAAGCAAGAAAGAAGCAAGAAAGAAGAAAGAAAGAAAGAAGAAAGAAAGAAGAAAGGAAGAAGTAAGAAAGAAAGAAGAAAGAAAGAAGTAAGAAGTAAGAAAGAAGTAAGAAAGAAGCAAGAAAGAAGAAAGAAAGAAAGAAGAAAGAAAGAAGATATAAAGAAGTAAGAAAAAAAGAAGAAAGGAAGAATAAAGAAAGAAGAAATAAAGAAGAACGAAAAAAGAAAGAATTAAGAAATAAAGAAAAAAGTATGAAAGAAGAATGAAAGAAGAAAGAAAAAAGAAAGAAGAAAGAAGAAAGAAAGAAGAAAGAAAGAAGAAAGAAAGATGTAAGAAAGAAGTAAGAAAGAAGTAAGAAACAAAGAAGAAAGAAGGAAAGAAAGAAGAAAGAAATAAATAAGAAAGAAGAAAGAAAGTAAAGAAAGAAAGTAGAAAGGAAGAAAGAAGAAAGAAAGAAAGAAGAAAGAAGAAAGAAACAAGAAAGAAAGAAGAAAGAAAGAAGTAAGAAAGAAGTAAGAAAGAAAAAAGAAAGAAGGAACAAAGAAAGAAGAAAGAAAGTAGAAAGATAGTAGAAAGAAAGAAGAAAGAAAGAAGAAATAAACAAAGAAGACAGAAGGAAGAAAGAAAGAAAAAAGCAAGAAAGAAGAAAGAAAGAAGAAAGAAAGAAAGATGTAAGAAAGAAGAAAGAAAGAAAGATGAAAGAAAGAAAGAAGAAAGAAAGAAGAAAGAAAAAAGAAAAAAGAAAGAAAGAAGAGAGAAAGAAAGAAAGAAGAAAGAAAGAAAGAAGAAAGAAAGAAGAAAGGAAGAAGAAAGAAAGAAAGGAGAAACAAAAAAAGAAAGAAAGGAGAAACAAAAAAAAAGAAAGAAGAAAGAAAGAAGAAAGAAAAAAGAAAGAAGAAAGAAAGAAGAAAGAAAGGAGAAAGAAAGAAGTAAGAAAGAAGAAAGAAAGAAAGAAGAAAGAAAGAAGAAAGAAAGAAGAACGAAAGAAGAAAGAAATAAGAAAGAAAGAAAGAAGAATGAAAGAAGAAAGAAAGAGGAATGAAAGAAAGAAGTAAGAAAGAAGTAAGAAAGAAAGAAGAAAGAAAGAAGAAAGAAAGAAGAAAGAAAGAAGAAAGAAAGAAAGAAGAAAGAAAGAAGAAAGAAAGAGGTAAGAAAGAAGTAAGAAAGAAAGAAGAAAGAAAGAAGTAAGTAAGAAAGAAGAAAGAAATTAAGATGAAAGAAAGAAGTAAGAAAGTAAGAAGGAAGGATGAAGAAAGAAAGAAGAGAGATAGAAAGAAAGAACAAAGAAGAAAGAAAAAGAAAGAAGAAAAAAGTAAAAAGAAAGAAGAAAGAAAGAAGAGAGAAAGAAGAAAGAAGAAAGAAAGAAAGAAGAAAGAAAGAAGAAAGAAAGAAAAAGAAAGAAGAAAGAAAGAAAGAAGAGAGAAAGGAGAACGAAAGAAAGAAAAAGAAAGAAGAAAGGAAGAAGAAATAAAGAAGAAAGGAAGATTAAAGAAAGAAGAAAGAAAGAAGAAAGAAAGAAGAAAGAAAGAAGAAAGAAAGAAGAAAGAAATAAGAGTGAAAGAAAGAAGAAAGAATGAAGAAATAAAGAACTAAGAAAGAAGTAAGAAAGAAGTAACAAGGAAAGAAGAAAAAAAGAAGTAATAAATATGTAAGAAAGAATGAAGAAAGAAAGAAGAAAGAAAGAAGAAAGAAAGAAGAGAGAAGGAAGAAAGAAAGAAGAAAGAAAGAAGATAGAAAGAAGACAGAATGAAAGAAAGAAGAAAGAAAGAAAGAAGAAAGGAAGAATGAAGAAAGAAAGAAAAAAGAAAGAAAGAAGAAAGAAACAAAGAAGAAAGAATGAAAGAAAGAAGAAATAAAGAAGAAAGAAAGAAGAAAGAAGAAAGAAAGAAGAAAGAAAGAAAGAAGAAAGAAAGAAGAAAGAAAGAAGAAATAAAGAAGTAAGAAAGAAGAAAGAAAAAAGAAAGAAAGAAGTAGGAAAGAAGACAGAAATAAGAAAGAAAGAAGAAAGAAAATAGTAAGAAAGAAAGAAGAAAGAAAAAAGAAATAAGAAAGAATGTCGAAAGAAAGGAAGAAGAAAGAAAAAAAGAAAGAAAGAAGGAAAAAAGAAAGAAAGAAGAAAGAAAGAAAGAAGAAAGAAAGAAAGAAAGAACAAAAAAAAAATAAAGAACAAAGAAAGAAGAAAGACAGAAGAAAGAAAGAAGAAAGAAAGAAGAAAGACGAAAGAAAGAAGTAAGAAAGAAGCAAGAAAGAAGAGAGAAAGAAAGAAGAAAGAAAGAAGAAAGAAAGAAAGAAGAAATAAAGAAGTAAGAAAGAAGAAAGGAAGAATAAAGAAAGAAGAAAGAAAGAAGAAAGAAAGTCGAAAGAAAGGAAGAAGAAAGAAAAAAAGAAAGAACAAAGAAAGAAATAAAGAACAAAGAAAGAAGAAAGACAGAAGAAAGAAAGAAGTAAGAAAGAAGCAAGAAAGAAGAAAGAAAGAAATAAGAAATAAAGAAAAAAGTACGAAAGAAGAAAGAAAGAAGTATGAAAGAAGACAGAAAAAAGAAAGAAAGAAAGAAGAAAGAAAGAAAGAAAGAAGAAAGAAGAAAGAAAAAAGAGAGAAAGAAGTAAGAGAGAAGACAGAAATAAGAAAGAAAGAAGAAAGAAAATAGTAAGAAATAAAGAATAAAGAAAGAAGAAAGGAAGAAGAAAGGAAGAAGCATGGAAGAATAATGAAAGAAGAAGGAAGAAGAAAGAAACAAGAAAGAAAGAAAAAATAAAGAAGAAAGAAGAAAGATAGAAGAAAGAAAAAAGAAAGAAGGAAATAAGAAAGAAATATGAAAGAAAGCAGAAAGAAAGAAAGAAGAAAGAAAGAAGAAAGGAAGAATAAAGAAAGAAGAAAGAAGAAAGAAAGAGAAGAAAGAAAGCAGAAAGAAAGAAAGAAGAAAGAAAGAATAAAGGAAGAATAAAGAAAGAAGAAAGAAGAAAGAAAGAAAGAAGAAAGAAAGCGGAAAGAAAGAAAGAAGAAAGAAAGAATTAAGAAAGAAGTAAGAATGAAGTACGAAAGAAAGAAGAAAAGAAGAAGAAAGGAAGAAGAAAGGGAGAAAGAAGAAAGGAAGAAGAAAGGAAGAATGAAGAAAGAAAGAAAGAAAGAAGAAATAAAGAGAACAGAAACAAAGAAGAAAGAAAGAAAGAGAGAAAGAAAGAAAGAAAGAAAGAAAGAAAGAAAGAAAGAAAGAAAGAAAGAAAGAAAGAAAGAAAGAAGAAGAAAGAAAGAAAGAAGAAAGAAAGAAGAAGGAAAGAATGAAGAAAGAAAGAAGAGAGAAAGAAGAAAGAAAGAAGAAAGAAAGAAGAGAGAAAGAAGAAATAAAGAAGAAAGGAAGAAGAAAGGAAGAAGAAAGGAAGAAAAAAGAAGGAAGGAAGAAAGAAGAAAGAAAGAAAAAAGAAAGAAGAAAGAAGAAATATAGAAGAAAGAAGAAAGAATGAAAGAAGAAAGAAAGATGAAAGAAAAAAGAAATAATGAGGAAAGAAAGAAGAAAGAAAGAAAGAAGAAAGAAAGAAGAAAGAAGAAAGATAGAATAAAGAAAAAAGAAATAAGGAAAGAAGAAAGAAAGAAGAAAGAAAGAAGCAAGAAAGAAAGAAGAAAGAAAGAAGAAAGAAAGAAGAAAGGAAGAAGAAAGGAAGAAGAAAGGAAGAATAAAGAAAGAAGAAAGAAAGCAGAAAGAAAGAGGAAAGAAAGAAGAAGGAAGAAAGAAAGAAGAAACAAAGAAGAAAGAAAGAAGAAAGAAATAAGAAAGAAAGAAGAAAGGAAGAAGAAAGATAGAAGAAAGGAAGAAAGAAGAAAGAAAGAACAAAGAAAGAAAGAAGAAAGAAAGAAGAAAGAAAGATGTTAGAAAGAAAGAAGAAAGAAAGAAAGAAGAAAGAAAGAAGTAAGAAATATGTAAGAAAGAATGAAGAAAGAAAGAAGAAAGAAAGAAGAAAGAAAGAAGAGAGAAGGAAGAAAGAAAGAAGAAAGAAAGAAGAAAGAAAGAAAGAAGAAAGAAAGAAGAGAGAAAGGAGAAAGATAGAAGAAAGATAGAAGAAAGAAAGAAGAAACAAAGAAGAAAGAAAGGAGAAAGGAAGAAGAAAGGAAGAAGAAAGAAAGACAGAAGAAAGAAAGAAGAAAGAAAGAGGAAAGAAAGAAGAAAGAAGAAAGGAAGAAGAAAGAAAGTAGTAAGAAAGAAGAAAGAAAGAAAGAAGAAATGAAGTAGAAAGGAAGAAGAAAGGAAGAAACAAGAAAGAAAGAACGAAGAAAGAAAGAAGAAAGAAAGAAGAAAGAATGAAGAAAGAAAGAAGGAAGAAAGAAGAAAGAAAGAAGATAGAAAGAAGAAAGAAAGAAGAAAGAAAGAAGAAAGAAAGAAGTAAGAAAGAAGTAAGAAAGAAAGAAGAAAGGAAGAAGAAAGGAAGAAGGAAGAAAGAAAGAACGAAGAAAGAAAGAAGAAAGAAAGATGTTAGAAAGAAAGAAGAAAGAAAGAAAGAAGAAAGAAAGAATTAAAAAATATGTAAGAAAGAATGAAGAAAGAAAGAAGAAAGAAAGAAGAAAGAAAGAAGTGAGAAGGAAGAAAGAAAGAAAGAAGAAAGAAAGTAAGAAGAAAGAAAGAAAGAAAGAAGAAAGGAAGAATGAAGAAAGAAAGAAAGAAAGAAAGAAGAAATAAAGGGAAAAGAAAAAAAGAAGAAAGAAGAAAGAAAGAAAGAAGAAAGAAAGAAGAAAGAAGAAAGAAAGAAGCAAGAAAGAAGAAGGAAAGAAAGAAAGAACGAAGAAAGAAAGAAGAAAGAAAGATGTTAGAAAGAAAGAAGAAAGAAAGAAAGAAGAAAGAAAGAATTAAAAAAGATGTAAGAAAGAATGAAGAAAGAAAGAAGAAAGAAAGAAGAAAGAAAGAAGAGGGAAAGGAGAAAGATATAAGAAAGAAAGAAGTAGGAAAGAAGTAAGAAAGAAAGAAGAAAGGAAGAAGAAAGGAAGAAGAAATGAAGAATAAAGAAAGAAGAAAGAAAGAAGAAAGAAAGAAGAAAGAAAGAAAGAAAAAAAGAAAGAAGAAAGAAGGAAGAAAGAAAGAAGAAAGAAAGAATAAAGAAAGAAGAAAGAAAGAAGAAAGAAAGAAGAAAGAAAGAAGTAAGAAAGAAGTAAGAAAGAAGTAAGAAAGAAAGAAGAAAGGAAGAAGAAAGGAAGAAGAAAGGAAGAAAGAAGAAAGAAACAACGAAGAAAGAAAGAAAGAAGAAAGAAGAAAGAAAGATGTTAGAAAGAAAGAAGAAAGAAAGAAGAAAGAAAGAATTAAGAAAGATGTAAGAAAGAATGAAGAAAGAAAGAAGAAAGAAAGAAGAGAGAAGGAAGAAAGAAAGAAGAATGAAGAAAGAAAGAAAGAAAGAAGTAAGAAAGAAAGAAGAAAGGAAGAATGAAGAAAGAAAGAAAGAATAAATAAAGGGAAAAGAAACAAAGAAGAAAGAAAGAAGAAAGAAAGGAGAAAGAAAGAAGAAGGAAGAAAGAAAGAAGCAAGAAAGAAGAAGGAAAGAAAGAAGAAAGAAAGAAGAGAGAAAGGAGAAAGATAGAAGAAAGATAGAAGAAAGAAAGAAGAAAGAAAGAAGAAAGAAAGAAGAAAGGAAGAAGAAAGGAAGAAGAAAGAAAGAAAGAAGAAAGAAAGAAGAAAGAAGGAGGAAAGAAAGAAGAAAGAAGAAAGGAAGAAGAAAGAAAGAAGAAAGAAAGAAGAAAGAAAGAAGAAAGAAAGAAGAAAGAAAGTAGTAAGAAAGAAGTAAGAAAGAATGAAGAAAGGAAGAAGAAAGGAAGAAAGAAGAAAGAAAGAACAAAGAAAGAAAGAAGAAAGAAAGAGGAAAGAAAGAAGTAAGAAAGAAAGAGGAACGAAAGAAGTAAGAAAGAAGTAAGAAAGAATGAATTAAGAAAGAATAAAGAAGGAAGAAAGAAAGAAGAAAGAAATAAAGAAGGAAGAAAGAAGTAAGAAAAAAGTAAGAAAGAAGTAAGAAAGAACGAAAAATAAAGAAAGAAGAAAGAAAGAGGAATGAAACAAAGAAGAAACAAAGAAAGAAAGAAGAAAGAAAGAAGAAATAAAGGAGAAAGAATGAAAGAAGAAAAAAAGAAGAAAGAAAGAAGAAAGAAAGAAGAAAGAAAGAAGAAATAAAGAAGAAGAAGAAAAAAGAAAGAAGAAAGAAGAAAGAAATATGAAAGAAGAAAGAAAGAAAGAAGTAAGAAAGAAAGAAGAAAGAAATAAAGAAGAAAGAAAGAAAGAAGAAAGGAAGAATGAAGAAAGAAAGAAAGAAGAAAGAAAGAGGAAAGAAACAAAGAAGAAAGAAAGAAAGAAAGAAGAAAGAAAGAAGAAAGAAAGAAGAAAGAAAGAAGAAGAAAGAAAGAAGCAAGAAAGAAGAAAGAAAGAAAGAAGAGAGAAAGAAGAAAGAAAGAAGAAAGAAAGAAGAGAGAAGAAAGAAAGAAGAAAGGAAGAAGAAAGGAAGAAGAAAGGAAGAATAAAGAAAGAAGAAAGGAAGAAGACAGTAAGAAAGAAGAAAGAAAGAAGAAAGAAAGAAGAACGAAAGAGGAAAGAAATAAGAAAGAAAGAAGAATGAAAGAAGAAAGAAAGAAGAATGAAAGAAAGAAGTAAGAAAGAAGTAAGAAAGAAAGAAGAAAGAAAGAAGAAAGAAAGAAGAAAGAAAGAAGAAAGAAAGAAAGAAGAAAGAAAGAAGAAAGAAAGAGGTAAGAAAGAAGTAAGAAAGAAAGAAGAAAGAAAGAAAGAAGTAATAAAGAAGAAAGAAATTAAGATGAAAGAAAGAAGTAAGAAAGTAAGAAGGAAGGATGAAGAAAGAAAGAAGAGAGATAGAAAGAAAGAACAAAGAAGAAAGAAAAAGAAAGAAGAAAGAAAGTAAAAAGAAAGAAGAAAGAAAGAAAGAAGAAAGAAAGAAGAAAGAAAGAAAAAGAAAGAAGAAAGAAAGAAAGAAGAGAGAAAGGAGAACAAAAGAAAGAAAAAAGAAAGAAGAAAGGAAGAAGAAATAAAGAAGAAAGGAAGATTAAAGAAAGAAGAAAGAAAGAAGAAAGAAAGAAGAAAGAAAGAAGAAAGAAAGAAGAAAGAAATAAGAGTGAAAGAAAGAAGAAAGAATGAAGAAATAAAGAACTAAGAAAGAAGTAAGAAAGAAGTAACAAGGAAAGAAGAAAGAAAGAAGAAAGAAAGAAGTTAGAAAGAAGACAGAATGAAAGAAAGAAGAAAGAAAGAAAGAAGAAAGGAAGAATGAAGAAAGAATGAAAGAAAGAAGAAATAAAGAAGAAAGAAAGAAGAAAGAAGAAAGAAAGAAGAAAGAAAGAAAGAAGAAAGAAAGAAGAAAGAAA